>NC_037088.1:64558214-64861244 GCF_002994745.2 Rosa chinensis | reverse complement strand
ATTATACACTTATGAGTCACTCCCCGTTACCCTCATAAGGTCACTCAACATTTGGCAGACAAACTAGAGCTCTAACCGATACCCCCCGCCATACCCCGCCATACCCTTGCATTAGGGCGGGCCGGCCCGACCCTTTTAAAAATAGGGTAGGGAATGGGCCATGAGAATGAAACCCGGCCCGACCCTTCGGCCAGGCCCATTTGAGCCCTTTAGGCCCGCCTGAATAAGACATAATAATTTTCTATTTTTTCTATTTTTTAATTATGTTTCTCTTTTTTCTATAATATGCAATTTATCTCTTTCTTTGTAATTGATTTCTTAAACTTTGTTTTCTTTAGTTTTTATTTTATTTGTTTCATAACAATTAATATTAGGAGATTTAGAGAGATAGTTAATTGAATATAACCACCTTAACTAATATTAATAAGGGTTAATGATAAAAGAGATTATTCTGAAGTACTTTATTATAATTCAGGATGCACAAATATCTCCATGATAATTAAGGTCACCTATTAACAACATGACACTGAAAATACAAATAATTACAAAACTGCCACTGAAAGCACTCACTTCAAGACGCTAGGCCTCTCTAATTTCACATTCGACAGTTGCAGTTTGCAATTTTGTCCCCTCTGATCTCGTTTCCGCCGCCTCCTCTAGTTGGTCCTCCCTCCATAAGGACGCCTTTTTCTCCTTTTTTTCACTCACTCGTTCAGATCTGTTAATCGAAATCCTTCTAATTTCTGAATTCCTTTCTCATTTCATCTTCGTTGATTAAGAATCCTCTGTTTTTAAGTTTTGTTTTCAATGCAAAGCTCGTTCACTTTCATAGATTTTTTCTTCTGCCTTTTCAAATATGTTAAGCTTTCTGCTTCCTTGCTCTGTGTGATTTTCTTTTTGATGATGACAATGATGTGTTTCTTTGTTATAGGCAATTAGTTCATTTTGGCTGCAATTGATGGTGTGTTTTGGCCTCCTCCACTCCAGCGTCCTCTTCGAGAATTCCGATTTCGTTCGAGCTTGGACCCGACGACAATTACAGCCTCTAATCAGAGCCCTCCTCTAGCCAAATTCACCAACCACTGCCGCCAGCTTCCGACTGACTTTGGCGTTTTACCATGGCTGTGTTCTTTTTGGCAATCGACTGCTCTTCTCTCTTCACATCTTGAAGCTTTTCACCAAAACCATAAGCAGGTTGCTATAATAATATGTGTTGCATGAAGGGACATATGTTTTAAAAGAAAATAATTTGAGTATTAATCTTCAGTTGACTCATTTTGCATGCTTAATGATCATTGGAGTCCACATCTTCTCTTGTAAGTGGAAGGGGAAGAAAGTTTCTTGATTCCTAGCCTCACTAGTATAGATAGTCTATTCTTGCGGGCTTATTGGTGTGATCCCTGAAGTTTCTATTATTTTCTCTTTATTTGTGCTTGTTTTTTGAACATGCAGGTTATTAGCAAGCTTGAACGCCGCACTGTTGCCTACCATGAGTCAGGGCATGCATTGTTGGTGGACTAACTGGCTTTCATTTGTACCTTATAGGTACCAATCAGGTCAGACATCTTCTTGGTATATTTGTTGGTTTAGCATGAATTGCTATCTACATGACTCTAGTTGGATTTGTTTCATCATATGTGAGAAAGGACGGACTTTAGGTCTAGTTATAGTAAAATGGTCCATAAAGTATCAGGGCCATGACTAAAGTGGTTGTACTAATTCCGTAAGTGTCTCACATGCTCTTGATGAACTTGACTAATGGAAAAATTGTAATTGCCGGCTTCTTAAATTATTCTCGTTATCATTTTTCAGGGGACATTCCTCGAATCAAGAGATAGACTTGGTGGCCGGTTTCATACTGATTACTCATTTGGTTGTCCAGTAGATATGGGAGCATCATGGTAAATTTATCTCTTGATTACTTTTATTATAGTTTGGTTTGTACGTAGTTGCATGTTTCATAAACAAATCCTCATGAGCAGTGATGTGGTTATGTACTTTTCCCAGCCCTACATCACTCTTCACATTTTGATGAATTTGTGGCAGGTAAGGTAAAGTAGATTGATTATCTTGTTTGTTGGGCATGGGAAGTAAAACTAAAGTATATGACACTTACATCTAATGCACGAATGCCTAATTTCATGTTGCTACCATATTGTTTAAAGTGTGCAGTGAAGCAAGAGCACAACCCAATTCCCTAAAAGCAAGAACATGGAAGCTTTTAAAGAGCTTGTCTCTACCTGTAATGGCTGCAGATCTGCTCTTATCTCCAATCTTCATTACTCCTGATAATCACACTCTTGCTGGGTTTAGCTTCGTTCAGTATGTAATACTTGTGTCAGTTTCAATTTGATGAATGTTTAGTTGTAGACAAATAAAATTGTGCTTGTTGCTTTAGTGGGTAAATTTGTATTTTAGCATCAGAACCTTTTTTGGATTAGATTTTCAGTTGAAGCTAGAGTTTCTGTGCTTTGAGGGTGTCATTTTTTGCTACATAAATCCCTCCCCTATTACTATTGCTATCATATGTTAGGAGTTGCTTCCAGTTTTCAAGTATCGCAAATGAATGGAAAGAATTGGATATTTTGAGCCACTTTTGTGTGGGTGATTTTCATCTTGATTGATAAATACTATTGTTATACACATTGCATGTCACTGTCATACACGTCACTAACCAATTATTAACCAAGTCACATTGCATGTCACTGTTATACACGCCACTGACCAAGTCACTGGCTAGTGAAGTCATTGGCCAGCTCAAGCGCCTAGTTACTGTTAACCTCATCAAGTCATACGAAAAGTCACTTATTATGTCACTGTCAATCACTAGTAAAGTCACTGTTAATTACAAGTTACTGGTAAAGTTATTGACTATGTCACTGTCAATCATTGGCCAAGTCACTATCAATCCCTGATCAAGTCACTAACTAAGTAACTGACCATGTCACTAACCAAGTAACTGTCAGTAGCCAAGTTGATAGCCAAGTCACTGTTAATCACATGTCACTAACCAAGTAACTGTCAGTAGCCAAGTCACATGTTAATAGCCAAGTCATTGTTAATCACATGTCACTAATTAAGTAACTGACCATGTCACTAACCAAGTAACTGTCAGTAGCCAAGTCACAAGTTAATAGCCAAGTCTATGTTAATCACATGTCACTAACTAAGTAACTGACCATG
This sequence comes from Rosa chinensis, assembly GCF_002994745.2. Taxonomy (NCBI): domain Eukaryota; kingdom Viridiplantae; phylum Streptophyta; class Magnoliopsida; order Rosales; family Rosaceae; genus Rosa; species Rosa chinensis. Next base: position 64,858,061 of record NC_037088.1, on the reverse strand, counting down.
TCACTAACCAAGTAAGTAACTGATCATGTCACTAACCAAGTCACAAGTCACAAGTTGATAGCCAAGTCACTGTTAATCACATGTCACTAACTAAGTAACTAACCATGTCACTAACCAAGTAAGTAACTGACCATATCACTAACCAAGTCACAAGTCATAAGTTGATAGCCAAGTCACTAACTAAGTAACTGACCATGTCACTAACCAAGTAAGTAACTGACCATGTCACTAACCAAGTAACTGTCAGTAGCCAAGTCACATGTTAATAGCCAAGTCATTGTTAATCACATATCACTAATTAAGTAACTGATTATGTCACTAACCAAGTAACTATCAGTAGCCAAGTCATAAGTTGATAGCCAAGTCACTGTTAATCACATGTCACTAACTAAGTAACTGACCATGTCACTAACCAAGTAACTGATTATGTAACTGGTCATGTCACTTACAATGTATGTGACTGACCATGTCACTGACGTTGTCATTGACATGGCCTGTGACTTCACTGGCCAGATCACTAGCTGGCCTGTGACATCGTTGTCAATTCCTAGCCAAGTTACTGGCCACATGTCACTGGCTATGTCATTGGTTAAGTTATTGTTAACCTCAAGTCACCTACAAAGTCATTGACCATGTCACTAAGCAAGTTGCATGTCACTTACTATGTCACTGTCAATTTCTGATCAAGTTATTGTCAATTCCTGGTCAAGTTACTATTCATGCCATAGGCTTTGTCACTGGCCAATTGTAAACTCGAGCTTATTAGATCAATTAGTTTTTATATCTTTTTATCGTGTAACTGTTGTGTTTAGTTTTTCTTAATGAAACATTATTTTTATAGACTCTTTACAGCAATTCAAGTTTTAGGCATCTTCTGAATTGATCAAGTCATTATCATTGGCCATGTCATATTGCATGTCACTGGCCAAGTCACAGGATGTCACTAAAAAATTATCATATACATGTTCACTTGTGTGTACATTAATATGTACATTACAGCTACAATATTTGTCAACAACTTATATATCATGGAGTAAACTTTACGCCTTTATAAAATGGAAGCCAAATAACATAACAACTAACAAGTTTAGCATTGTTAATCTTCCCTCATCCACAACAAAAATGAATAATAATCTCAACAGAAATAAGGGTGAATATGCCATCAACAGAAATAATCCCATATGTACAAGTTGCAAAATACAAGTGATATGAGTAATGATGCAAATTTTTTGGCAATAAAAGCCCGTAATACATCCACCTATTAGTTCAAAGTATTGATATCTCAAGTATCAATATTTGTGACAGTAACATTACTCCACTAAAATCATACTTCATAATTTATGGATCATTCCAGGGTCCTTTGCAGACCTAAGCACCCTCCTTCATTTGGACATGAGCAATCTCCCCCAAGGAAGTCAGAAAGTTGACTTTTTAAATAGAAAGTTGCTAAAATTAGTTCAGTAACTCGAGCCATGAATCCAATCCATAACTGTGTTGTTGGTGGAGCCGTTATCCTTGTACTCCAACTCTCATTGAAAGCCAAACAACCACCAATCACCATATCGAACACCATCAGATAATGAAATCAAACATGACAGATCTTAGCAAGCAGCATAAACTTGTAATGAGAAAGTAAACTACCGAGGACTGGTTCATTGGCTTTAATACACACATTTGCTCCATTGCTCAATAGTGTTTCCCTGTTCATTCAGAGGCATATTATAATTCATAAACAATCATTTTACTTCACATGCAGGCGAGATGGGGAGGACCAAAAAAGGATACATCAGACATAAGGTTCAAAATAACATTAACACTAACCTTGAGAAAAATACCACAATCTGTCACATGAACAAGTCCCTGCATCCCATTATATGTGAAAAGTTAGAGAATAATCATAATATTATCAATAGAATGTGAAGATAGAACAAAGCATGATTTAATTTAGATCACAATATGCACCTTCATGACACCGCCCATGAGAAGTGCTCTCCGTGCAAGAAATTACTTCTGCAGACAATAGTAGAAATCAGAAAGGCCAAAAATTGAGCTTTTGCATATCTAGCACTACAAAGAGGTTTTGAGGAGGCTCATCCACGTATTATCTTCACAGTAATTCATGTTTCACTAAACCCTTTCTAACATCAAACAACACCAAGATCAACTCATACCCTTATATTTTGCTATCTTCACAAATTGTTTTCTAAACCTTTGCATAATCAATGAGAAGAGAAGCTTTACCCTTCATGTTACATCGCTAAAATATAAAGGGTTTCTTTATATTAATCATTAAAACTTTTCAAGAATGTGGTTACTCTAGACCTTCCTCAAATCAAACAAAAGCTATAATAGTACCTCTTTAAGAACTATTTCTCTACATATTAGCCGCTGTTGCAAGAGTACGTACCTCTTTATGCTCTTTAAGAGTATAGGTTTACGATCCAATGTCTTTATTTTTATCTCAACAGTCGGTTCAGACCCATCCATCAGCTCACTCATTGGAATATGTTTAGCACCATTACTCTTCTCAGCTCATAGTGATCCCTACAAAGATGCAAGAGTAGAAATCAAGATCATTGTACTTCTTTTTCTCCTCATGTATGATTTTCCATAATCTAAACCACTATGGTAAACATAATTTCACTTAAAAACAAACTCTTACTCACTGTTCTACACTAACAGAACTAAACTTAATTCCAAGTCTGCAAACATATAAGACAAACAAAAAACTGAACACTATGACATTGTATATCAAATCTAAAGCTACAAATATGCTCCACGAAATCGCAACCAACCATTAAGTTACAATGTATATTAGCACTATATAGATAGTTCCAATTGACGGCACCCACAACCCATTTCAATCCATTACCACCAGTCAACATAAACATCAAACTCTTTTTCTCATTAAACAATTCATTCCTTTCTCGGCTATGATTATAAAGCTTGAGCTGAAAATTGATGAAAGTGTAAATATACAGGAATACAAATTTGGTGACCTGGGGACCATTTCTAAGTTTCTTCAATGGTATTATGCCTCTTACTGTCCATCTTGCTCACCAATACAAAAATACCTGCAAAAACCACCAATCACAAACCCGAATAAAAAACCCTCAATCATATCCAAGGTCTTGTTTACGTATGCATCAAATAGGCTACAGCCGGTATTGGCAGCGGCTTCTCCTCCGTAGATACCGAATTCGAGGTGGCGGGATGTGATTGGTCTGTCATCACTGTGATGGAGGCAGAAGTCGATGGTGGCGCTTTTCTTTTCTAAGTGGCACGAGGCATGGTGGTGTGAAGTGGAGCCGACGATGACGACTCCTATCGAAAGCGCGCCGATTCGAAACGACGTTGCAGCAAGCGAGAGTGGATAAGCGAGGGTTTTGAAATTCGAATCGCCGGCAAGAGATGAGTATGTTGCTTACGTGATGAGATCGAAGGGAGAGGAAGTAGAGGAGCTGAGCTGAACGATCTGGAGGGATCCGATTACCGGCGAGTCGTCACCGCTTCAAGAACTTGTACACCGATTCCAAAGACGCGTTGTTCTTCGCCATTCACACTATCTCGAGGTCTGTGTCTTTGTGTGGAGGAGAAGAAGAAGATACTGAAGGTAGAGAGAGAAAGTTGGCTTTAAGGGCAAAATGGAAATCAAAAAAATTAAATACTGACCTTTTTTAACATCACCTTATTATTCATAGGGACTAAGTTAATATTACTAACAATTCATTATGGACATTTTTATCAAGTGGAAAACTAGGTGACATTTTTATCATTTCATATTCTAATATGACCTTTTCCATCATTTCCCTTTGATTTTACACTTTATTAGAGATATATCACAAATTTCGTAGACCAGAAATGATTTTACACATATACTTCTTCACTTTATTGGGGATATACAGATATTTATTTACAGATAAAGTGTAAAATTATTTTTTACAAATATTTATTCACTTTATTGGGGATATATCCTAAAATTCTTCACTTTATCGGAGAGATATTACAAATATCGTAACCAGCCAGTGACTTTCAACCACCTATAGTATTTTTTTGTTTTTATAAACATATTATAACTTGTGGTGTATAGGTTGAAGCAAAAAAAAAAAAACTAAAAAACAGAAAATTTATTATTATTTTATTTTATTAAATTTTTTATATTAAAATGATAATTTTAGCCCTCAAAAGTCAAACTTAACGTCCAATTTGGACGGAATAGTAGAAATTAGACACGGTTGATTGAAATTAGAAAGTTGAGGGAGTAAAAATTCAAAATTGAAAGTAGAGGGGGTGAAATGATGACACCCCAAACCTCAGGGGGTAAACTGAAATTAATCTTTAAATACGTTGACAAAGTAAAAAAAAAAAAAAAACTAAACCCAAAAAAATAGGGTTCTATAGAGGTATAGATACGTTGATAAAAAGGTAGGGCGCTAGCGGCGCTTGAGAAAAGAAAGGTCAAGGGAAGATGGATCAGATCAAAGTGAGTGAATCGGAAACGGAGAATGTGAATCGGAATCGGAATCACAGTTGGAGTCCGAATCCGAGTTCGAATCGCAACCCCAAATTGTATGTATGTTGCCAGGAAGAAAACTTCTTCAGGGGCTGCTACGGCATCCTCGCCATCGATTTGGAGTGTTTGATGGCTTGCTCCTGTGACTTTGATGAAGACAAAGGTGTGGAAATCAAGTGCGCTAGCTGCGAATCCTGCCCCAATCATGATTTGCGGCCAGTCGGTTTACTCTGCGGCGATTACTGCGATATCCCCGACTGCATGGGCTGCTGTCCCTTTGGCTCCCAGGTTGTCTTCGTAGGCGGCGAGTTATCACCGTGGTCTGGTTGCAGACCCAGCCGAAAGGTTTTCGTCTATGACATTGAGGATGAGCTCCGGCTTCAGGGCTTAGAAAACGGCAACAACATCAAGGAGTTGGACAAAAGCTGCAACGGTGTTGCAAATATCCATCATGACATATTTTATCCGCGGATGATGGAGACAGGAGGAGATCTCTATGCTCTCGGAGTTGTCAAATGTGACGTCAGTGTCTCTCAGGTATACAGGCGCCAATCGCAGCGGTGGGAAGCTCTGCCTCCACCCATACCGAGTTTCAGTCATGATTTCACTAGTGAAACTCTATATTCTCTACTTTACACGGACAACAAGATCTTTCTGTCCACCTATTTCCCACAAATGCCGGTCAAATGTTTCGACACCGACCGTAAATGCTGGATAGCTGATTCCGGCTTCCACAGTGAGGTTTTCCCCTTTGTGGGTGAGGCTTTAGTCGTGGACTTGGATAAACCTTTCAAGGAGAAGTTGGTGTTTACCTATGATCGTGATATTATAAACGTGTGGCGATTGGGATTGACTGATGATTTGAAAGGTTCTTATTTTACCAGCTACGGGTTTGTGGATATGAAACCCAGGTTGCTTGGCTTATTGGAAAATTTGCGTGAAGCATCTAAGCAGCTTCGTCTCATCGATCTAGGAGATGGAAAAATCTGCTTTGTTAGGGCCAGGAGTTACCCGGTTGAGGAAAGTACTGTAAATTCACTAGGGCTTGAGAAGGTGCGTGTTGTTATCATAGTATTCAAATATGAGTTTGATCCGAAAGCACGAGCCTTGCCCTACAAGATCCTGTCTACCCGCGCCTTTACCATCATGCCCCATTGCAAGGAATCCTGCTTTGTCCGCCTGCTTAAATGCTTTGTGCTCTAGCTGGATAGCTTCCTTAGTACTCAACATTTTGCAGGTGGCCGGGGTAAAATATTCTCTTCTTTCTTTTTTTTCCTGTCTATTAATCAAATCATTTGTTTGTAGTTGTTGCTGAGTTGGTTGCCGCTTGCTTATATGATGATTAGGTTCCAATAATGCTCTTTTGATTTACTTTATTACTGCAATCTGGATATTATATATGATTAGAGTTTCTTCTAGTTGCCCAAGGATAATTGTTACTGTTATGTAATTATGTCCATGGTAGACATTCATGGTATCTATAGCTTGGAAACTGCTTGATAAAATGGCTAAAGTGTGGCCTTCGCTTTCTATGGTGATAAATATCGAAGGGGTAGATATGATGGATGGGGTTCTTCTGAGGAGTGGCAGTCCTGCTCTTGATGATCTTTCAGTGGATTCCCATCCATTCAGTTCTTGTAGATGGTTGTGAACATGTAGCTAGAATCCCATGAGATTGTTTATGGTACTCTTCCATTTATGGAACTATAAAAACCGGTGTGCTTTGCGTTCTTTCACATGCTAGTCTGCTTAGATTTTGAATCTTATGGCTTGGCTTCAAAAGACATACACTCTTATGGCTCTTGGTTTCCTGTCTTAGTGTAGGCTTTGTGATGACAATTCTCCTTTGCTATGCGCAACTTCTGGGGGATATCATTTTTATGGCCCCAAACGCGCCTCAACCTGCTAGCTTTTGGCCTAAAGATCGTTTGTTATAAGTTGCCCCAGTTGTGAATTTATTCTTTCCAGATACCAATTGATGAACTCTTATAGTTAAAAAATTGCCATTGCCCCCTTTGCTAGATTGATGAGACCTTTTTCTTTTAGGAATTATGCTGCTTCAAAACTGGTTGTTAGTTTTTTTATTACATCTGACGTCTATGTAGTTGAATCACTGGACTCTGTTATTACTTATTAGAGAGTAAATAATGGGTATATGGCTTCCGTTTCCATTCTTAACTTATTTTGAAATTTGAAATTACATGATTACCAGTAACTATATGATATGCATGAAACTGTCGTTTATGGCCCATTTACAGGTCTGGGAATTTAAAGCATGGTTTGGTTCAAATATATGCTGTAGAGGAGTTGCAAGCACATGAAGTTCTGATATGAAATGTAGTTCTGTTAGGCTGATTGTAAGATTATTAATGGTTATGTAAGACTAATGTTATCATTTCTTAGAGATATTAACGGGCATGCAAGACAATTTTATTTTCCATGCAATGGATGTTTGAACTCGGCAAAGCATTAGCATTACGGTACGGTCAGTACCTCAAATGTTCTTGCCAGACAATCCCTTCACATGGTAAATAGAAAGAACGCACGAGGAACTTGGCTAGCATTCCTCGTGCGAACCTCTTCAGCTTCTTCAGTCTCCCATCCTCTGCTAAAGCATTCAGTATTGTGAAATGGTACCCGTTGCCCATTGCTTGGCATCCAATTTTGTAACCAAAGCCCAGGGGTGTCTAATTTGTGAGAATCTAACTACTATGATCACGAATTCTTGACTTTTTAGAAAGGAGAAAAAAAAATTAAAAGGACCTGAATCTACAATCATCGATGCAGGCGCTTTAGACTAATTTTAACCCAATTGCTTGAATCTCTTTTTGGAACCCCTGCGTTGTGCAAGTCAACTGCCATTCTAATTGATGATGTATCCAATTGCTCGAGGTTAACACAAGTACGGTATCGTTGCAAATTGCGAAAATGGATTCAGTACTAAAAAGAGTGCAAAAGATTTACCAAAATAGTGATTGTATCTGCAGTTTAAGGCCCAAATGTCGTTCTCCTGCTTAAGCGTTAATAGTTTTACATGCATGTTGTTAATAGGAAATTTTCAATGCTGAAAAATCGTATAAGAAGGGAACAAATTTTGTAACCTAGCCTAGGCCTGCAGTAAGAAACAAAAAAAAGGCTCATTATCTAAAAAATATCTTATAAGAAAGAATGCCACCACCATTCATTTTGGGGTAAGGTTTATGGCAATATGACCATACAACCATTAGATATGGTGTAATGGAAACTATAACTTAGCCTTGCTAAGCCATGAGAACTCTGATCTTTCACTCACAACCATCTTTCCATCATTCTCAGTCTTCTCCATGCATGGAACTAGAGCCGGCCCTGAAGGCTGCCGCCTGAGGCAGCTGTCTCAGGCCACCGATTTCCGGGGGCCTCCAAGAATTTAATTGTGTATATATGGTATATATACTATATATTTTTTTTTCCTTTCTATGACAATCACAAACAGACGTGTTGCTCTAGCAGTAAGCTGTTTGTCTCTTTTCAAACAAATCAAGGTTTGAACCTCACAGCTGTATTATCTTTTTTTAAATTTTTTTATTTTCTTTTCCTTTTCCATATAAAGAAAGACAAATAATAATTGTCTTTTCCTTTTTCATATCAATAACTAATTCATTTCCTTCTTCATATAAAAATATTTTCCTTATGAAAATTGATTTTTTTTTCCTTTTCCTTTTGAAAAATGCTAGAGATCCCAAAAATTTGTACCAAAATAGGATCCCAAATGACATGGCACATGCCATATCATCACCCTGTGATTTCCACATGGTATATGTTCTCTGCAATTTTTTTTTTTTACAACATAAAATTTAAAAAATTGTTCTTGTATGAACAGTAGCTACAAATCCTAAACGTCATCCATGTATCACACCAAGCCACCATCACTACACCTTCACTGGTTAATTCACTTGCTCTAAAAAATTACCCAGATTGTTAGGTAAACAAAGGACGGTTAGATTCAGAAGGGGACATGTATTCCTTGAAGCTAGTTTCTTCTAAATAATCTCTCACAAACAAGAATTTTATCTCTAAATGATCTGTCTCCTTTACAATTGTGTACTTTAGCCATTCAAAAGATGTGAAAAAACCTTGGATGAGTACTCGAATTTAGAAGTGAAAAATATTTTATAAGGCTTCAGGGCGTAGATCACTAGGGTATGGGATATTGGTGTATCATCGTTATGATCAAAGGGAGGAAAGTAATAATTGGGAGACTGATTACAAAGGAAGTTTAGTGAGAGAGGGTATGGGGATGCGGTGATGGCAACACAACCGGGGATGCTTCCCCACGAATGATCTCAAGTTGTTCTTGGATGATGATATATGGCCAAATTCTGCCAGACCTTATCATGAAAAAAGCTCTCTGGTAAAGAGTATCAGCATCCAGTTGTTGTGATTAATTGGTCATCATCATCATCATTTCTGATTTGTTCTCATGTTTCCTTTCCTCTAATAAAATAAAAGTACCAATTCTTTCGTTTGTGTTCATGTTGAATTAGACATCGTTTCTGTTCATTGTTTGTTTGCAGAGTTTAATTCATCTTCTTCTTCTGTTTCGGTAATATTAGGGTTTTAATTCAAAATATTATAGTAGTTTCTAAAAAATAAAATAAAAATTATTCACACATTGGAAATTAACATGTTAAAACAGATTATGTGGCAGCTGCCAAATCATTTAGGATTCATATTTGGTATAATCTTTTGGAGTCTCTAGCACTATTCTTTCCTTTTTCATATGAAAACAAACAATTAATTCATTTTCTTTTCTTTTTTCATATTAATAACTAATTTATTTCCTTCTCCATATAAAAATGTTGACCAAAAATCCTAGCCTATATATTAATTATTTTTAACTACTTTTGTATTTTTATCATTTCATATTCTAATATGACATTTTCCATCATTTCCCTTTGATTTTACACTTTATTAGAGATATATCACAAATTTCGTAGACCAGAAATGATTTCTTCACTTTATTGGGGATATACAGATATTTATTTACAGATAAAGTGTAAAATTATTTTTTACAAATATTTATTCACTTTATTGGGGATATATCCTAAAATTCTTCACTTTATCGGAGATATATTACAAATATCGTAGACCAGCGAGTGATTTTCAACCACCTATAGTATTTTTTTGTTTTTATAAACCTATTATAACTTGTGGTGTATAGGTTGAAGCAAAAAAAAAAAACTAAAAAACAGAATTTTTTTTATTATTTTATTTTATTAATTTTTTTTATGTTGAAATGATCATTTTAGCCCTCAAAAGTCAAACTTAACGTCCAATTTGGACGGAATAGTAGAAATTGGACACGGTTGGTTGAAATTAGAAAGTTTAGGGAGTAAAAATTCAAAATTAAAAGTAGAGGGGGTGAAATGATGACACCCCCAAATCTCAGAGGGATAAACTGAAATTAATCCTTAAATACGTTGACAAAGTAAAAAAAAAAAAAAACTAAACCCAAAAAAATAGGGTTCTATAGAGGTATAGATACGTTGATAAAAAGGTAGGGCGCTAGCGGCGCTTGAGAAAAGAAAGGTCAAGGGAAGATGGATCAGATCAAAGTGAGTGAATCGGAAACGGAGAATGTGAATCGGAATCGGAATCACAGTTGGAGTCCGAATCCGAGTTCGAATCGCAACCCCAAATTGTATGTATGTTGCCAGGAAGAAAACTTCTTCAGGGGCTGCTACGGCATCCTCGCCATCGATTTGGAGTGTTTGATGGCTTGCTCCTGTGACTTTGATGAAGACAAAGGTGTGGAAATCAAGTGCGCTAGCTGCGAATCCTGCCCCAATCATGATTTGCGGCCAGTCGGTTTACTCTGCGGCGATTACTGCGATATCCCCGACTGCATGGGCTGCTGTCCCTTTGGCTCCCAGGTTGTCTTCGTAGGCGGCGAGTTATCACCGTGGGCGTATGATTGCAGACCCAGCCGAAAGGTTTTCGTCTATGACATTGAGGATGAGCTCCGGCTTCAGGGCTTAGAAAACGGCAACAACATCAAGGAGTTGGACAAAAGCTGCAACGGTGTTGCAAATATCCATCATGACATATTTTATCCGCGGATGATGGAGACAGGAGGAGATCTCTATGCTCTCGGAGTTGTCAAATGTGACGTCAGTGTCTCTCAGGTATACAGGAGCCAATCGCAGCGGTGGGAAGCTCTGCCTCCACCCATACCGAGTTTCAGTCATGATTTCACTAGTGAAACTCTATATTCTCTACTTTACACGGACAACAAGATCTTTCTGTCCACCTATTTCCCACAAATGCCGGTCAAATGTTTCGACACCGACCGTAAATGCTGGATAGCTGATTCCGGCTTCCACAGTGAGGTTTTCCCCTTTGTGGGTGAGGCTTTAGTCGTGGACTTGGATAAGCCTTGCAAGGAGAAGTTGGTGTTTACCTATGATCGTGATATTATAAACGTGTGGCGATTGGGATTGACTGATGATTTGAAAGGTTCTTATTTTACCAGCTACGGGTTTGTGGATATGAAACCCAGGTTGCTTGGCTTATTGGAAAATTTGCGTGAAGCATCTAAGCAGCTTCGTCTCATCGATCTAGGAGATGGAAAAATCTGCTTTGTTAGGGCCAGGAGTTACCCGGTTGAGGAAAGTACTGTAAATTCACTAGGGCTTGAGAAGGTGCGTGTTGTTATCATAGTATTCAAATACGAGTTTGATCCGAGAGCACGAGCCTTGCCCTACAAGATCCTGTCTACCCGCGCCTTTACCATCATGCCCCATTGCAAGGAATCCTGCTTTGTCCGCCTGCTTAAATGCTTTGTGCGCTAGCTAGATAGCTTCCTTAGTACTCAACATGTTGCAGGTGGCCGGGGTAAAATATTCTCTTCTTTCTTTTTTTTCCTGTCTATTAATCAAATCATTTGTTTGTAGTTGTTGCTGAGTTGGTTGCCGCTTGCTTATATGATGATTAGGTTCCAATAATGCTCTTTTGATTTACTTTATTACTGCAATCTGGATATTATATATGATTAGAGTTTCTTCTAGTTGGAAGCCCAAGGATAATTGTAACTGTTATGTAATTATGTCCATGATAGACATTCTTGGTATCTATAGCTTGGAAACTGCTTGATAAAATGGCTAAAGTGTGGCCTTCTCTTTCTATGGTGATAAATATCGAAGGGGTAGATATGATGGATGGGGTTCCTCTGAGGAGTGGCAGTCCTGCTCTTGATGATCTTTCAGTGGATTCCCATCCATTCAGTTCTTCTAGATGGTTGTGAACATGTAGCTAGAATCCCATGGGGTTCCTTATGATACTCTTCCATTTATGGACCTATAAAAGCCGGTGTGCGTTACGTTCTTTGACATGCCAGTCTGCTTAGATTTTGAATCTTATGGCTTGACTTCAAAAGACATACACTCTTATGGCATTTCACTAAGACTTCGTGATGACATTCTCCTTTGCTATGTGCAAGTACTCCTCGGGGTTCTCATTTTTATGCCCACAAACGCGCCTCAACCTACTAGTTTTTGGCCGAAAGATCATGTTTAATGATGTGCCATAAGTTGCCCCAACTGTGAATGTATTCTTTTCAGATAATAATTGATGAACTCTTGTAGATATTTTAAGGGACCTATTTTAAGTCCATTAGCCAGCATATGGCATATATTATATTATATATACTCAAACCAAATCCCCGGTACACGGCGTTTGACAAATAGAATATCTTGATAGATTTAATTTGATGGTGAAGAGGTCGAATACCTAGGCTCAATTTGCCTGTCCTAATGTATATAGCTTCTGCAGCTTCTGGATTTGCTAAACCCGTACGTTCTATCATTGATAAGGAAATGATCGAATAGCTATCTGTTTGTGGACAACAATTTTACTTAGTTGAGAATTATTTACACACTTGGATGTGTATATGACACGTCAACGCATTATTTCTGACTGTATTAAATCAAAGACTTCTATACTAATCCTAAAAATGAAAATTAAGTGAGTTTTAATTAGAAATCAGCTTTAAATAACTCATTGATTTGATTATACTATTGGAAATAATAATTAAACATGGGAAATAGACGTAGGAAAGAGCAAGAAATGGATTCACTTTTCATGGGTTTTTGGGGGGACAAAATATGTACTATAGTTAGGCATTTCGGCTTCAAAACAATGAGTATTCGGCCTCATTTTAGCTTCCATGTCACATTGATGATTCCAGACAACAAAGAAATCTCAAAGAATTATGAGATTACGTATGAGTTGATAGAAAGATCTTCCATACACATTTGATGATATATACTGTTGCTCAAGGAATCATAGAGCACGATGATATCGAACCACGCTCTGTTAAAAAGTGTCAACAAAGAGCAGATTGGCCTAAATGGAAAGAATCAATCCAGGTAGAATTAGATTCTCTGACAAAAAGACAGGTATTTGGTCAGGTGGTGCTAACCACACCAAGTGTAAAGCCTGTAGGACATAAATGAGTCTTTGTCAGAAAGCGTAATGAGAAGAATGAAGTCCTGAGGTACAAGGCTCGCCTTGTGGCGCAAGGTTTCTCACAATGCCCTAGAATTGACTACGAGGAGACATACTTTCCCGTAATGGACGTTATAACGTTACGCTACTTAGTTAGCTTAGTAATTTCCAAAGGACTGGAAATGCAGCTCATGGATGTGATTACTGCATATCTCTATGGGGATCTAGATTCAGAGATATATATGAAAAGTACCTGATGGCCTTGCATTACCCAAGTCAAGTGACTCTAAACCATAGAGTGCGTTTGCAATTAAGTTGAAACGCTCACTTTACGAATTGAAACAATCCGGGCGGATGTGGTATACCCGTCTAAGTGACTACTTGATTGGAAAGGGATATAAGAACGATGTGGTATAGTTTGATGACCAAAGTGAAGATTTTAAAAGTCGGATGACCAAAGTGTCGAGCGAAACATAGTTCGATGACCAAAGTGATATTTCTGCCTTATATATATCATACTAGTTTTTATTTTCTTTCTATCTATTAGATACCAGGAAACAATATGAACAATCATAAGAATTTGTAATGCATAATTTATAACAATATTAAAAGCTATTAAACTTATTCAAAAAAAAAAAACAGCTATTAAACATATTCCAACTGTAGTTCCTTTTCTAATATGAATGTCTTTTTAGTCATTTCACATACCCATATAATCTAATTTTAAATGTAGAAAAATTTCAATGAGTATTAAGTAATTAGAGATGTGTTAATAAAATTTCTCTGCTTTTCACTAAAAAAATTTAATAGTAAAAACTTCACAATAAAAAGAGAAAAGACAACTGATCTCTTATCCATCATTTCATAAAAATGTTGCAGCTCTTTCTATTGGTTGTCTTCACCCAAAAACTCCCTTAGCCCGGCTCTCGCCGACACAATCAACTCGGTATCTCCAGGTGTGGTTTGAATCTGGACCTCAAGAACTCCGGTATTAATGGTAAAGATGGCCTTAAACCCACCTATCTTTGATCCCCCATTTTTTAACAGAAAGGAAACTCTACTTATATAGAGTTTCACCGCCCATAGTGTTGCACACGTAAGCCTAACGTTTCCATTTCTATCCTCATATCTTGGACCGACGAACGTGTCCCAATTTACAGCATTTAGAGGAAACGACAGCGTGATGTAGGACGAGAATTGGCCTGGTTTAGCCGAAAAACTAGAAAAATAAAGAAGCGGCATGAAATTAAGAAGAATGATTGGAAAATATGTAACTCACACGTAATCAGGTTACTAGCCTCTAGAATATTCATATTCACGAAGATTTGGTTTTGGACTTTTCGGGTTTCTCGTGCGAAAAGTCAAGCTTTGATTTTGAATATGATTTGATTAACTTTTGGCTAGAATATCCGTTTGAGACGCATGATACATTTCCATTATGGTATTAATGGTATCTCCAGGTGTGGTTTGAATCTGGACCTCAAGAACTCCGGTATTAATGGTAAAGATAGGTGGGTTTAAGGCCATCTTTCCAGAACGGTATCTCCAGATGTGGTTTGAATCTGGACCTCAAGAACTTCGGTATTAATGGTAAGGATGGCCTTAAACCCAACTCTCTTTGATCCCCCTTTTTTTAACAGAAAGGAAACTCTACTTATATAGAGTTTCATCGCTCGTAGTGCTGCACACGTAAGCCTAACGTTTCCATTTTTGTCCTCACATCTTGGACCGACGAACGTGTCCCAATTTACAGCATTTAAAGGAAACGGCGGCGTGATGTAGGACAAGAATGGACCTGGTTTAGCCGAAAACTAGAAAATAAAGAAGCGGCGTGAAATTAAGAAGATTGATCGAAAAATAGGTAACTCACACGTAATCAGGTTACTAATGGCCTTGCATTACCCAATTCAAGTGACTCTAAACCATAGAGTGCGTTTGCAATTAAGTTGAAACGCTCACTTTATGAATTGAAACAATCCGGGCGGATGTGGTATACCCGTCTAAGTGACTACTTGATTGGAAAGGGATATAAGAACGATGTGGTATAGTTTGATGACCAAAGTGAAGATTTTAAAAGTCGGATGACCAAAGTGTCGAACGAAACAAAGTGATATTTCTGCCTTATATATATCATACTAGTTTTTATTTTCTTTCTATCTATTAGATACCATGAAACAATATGAACAATCATAAGAATTTGTAATGCATAATTTATAACAATATTAAAAGCTATTAAACTTATTCAAAAAAAAAAAAAAAGCTATTGAACATATTCCAACTGTAGTTCCTTTTCTAATATGAATGTCTTTTTAGTCATTTCACATACCCATATAATCTAATTTTAAATGTAGAAAAATTTCAATGAGTATTAAGTATTTAGAGATGTGTTAATAAAATTTCTCTGCTTTTCACTAAAAAAAATTAATAGTAAAAACTTCACAATAAAAAGAGAAAAGACAACTGATCTCTTATCCATCATTTCATAAAAATGTTGCAGCTCTTTCTTTTGGTTGTCTTCACCCAAAAACTCCCTTAGCCCGGCTCTCGCCGACACAATCAACTCGGTATCTCCAGGTGTGGTTTGAATCTGGACCTCAAGAACTCCGGTATTAATGGTAAAGATGGCCTTAAACCCACCTATCTTTGATCCCCCATTTTTTAACAGAAAGGAAACTCTACTTATATAGAGTTTCACCGCCCATAGTGTTGCACACGTAAGCCTAACGTTTCCATTTCTATCCTCATATCTTGGACCGACGAACGTGTCCCAATTTACAGCATTTAGAGGAAACGACAGCGTGATGTAGGACGAGAATTGGCCTAATTTAGCCAAAAAACTAGAAAAATAAAGAAGCGGCATGAAATTAAGAAGACTGATTGGAAAATATGTAACTCACACGTAATCAGGTTACTAGCCGCTGGAATATTCATATTCAAGAAGATTTGGTTTTGGACTTTTCGGGTTTCTCGTGCGAAAAGTCAAGCTTTGATTTTGAATATGATTTGATTAACTTTTGGCTAGAATATCCGTTTGAGACGCATGATACATTTCCATTATGGTATTAATGGTATCTCCAGGTGTGGTTTGAATCTGGACCTCAAGAACTCCGGTATTAATGGTAAAGATAGGTGGGTTTAAGGCCATCTTTCCAGAACGGTATCTCCAGATGTGGTTTGAATCTGGACCTCAAGAACTTCGGTATTAATGGTAAGGATGGCCTTAAACCCACCTCTCTTTGATCCCCTTTTTTTAACAGAAAGGAAACTCTACTTATATAGAGTTTCATCGCTCGTAGTGCTGCACACGTAAGCCTAACGTTTCCATTTTTGTCCTCACATCTTGGACCGACGAACGTGTCCCAATTTACAGCATTTAGAGGAAACGGCGGCGTGATGTAGGACAAGAATGGACCTGGTTTAGCCGAAAACTAGAAAATAAAGAAGCGGCGTGAAATTAAGAAGATTGATCGAAAAATAGGTAACTCACACGTAATCAGGTTACTAATGGCCTTGCATTACCCAATTCAAGTGACTCTAAACCATAGAGTGCGTTTGCAATTAAGTTGAAACGCTCACTTTATGAATTGAAACAATCCGGGCGGATGTGGTATACCCGTCTAAGTGACTACTTGATTGGAAAGGGATATAAGAACGATGTGGTATAGTTTGATGACCAAAGTGAAGATTTTAAAAGTCGGATGACCAAAGTGTCGAGCGAAACAAAGTGATATTTCTGCCTTATATATATCATACTAGTTTTTATTTTCTTTCTATCTATTAGATACCAGGAAACAATATGAACAATCATAAGAATTTGTAATGCATAATTTATAACAATATTAAAAACTATTAAACTTATTCAAAAAAAAAAAAAAAAGCTATTGAACATATTCCAACTGTAGTTCCTTTTCTAATATGAATGTCTTTTTACTCATTTCACATACCCATATAATCTAATTTTAAATGTAGAAAAATTTCAATGAGTATTGAGTATTTAGAGATGTGTTAATAAAATTTCTCTGCTTTTCACTAAAAAAATTTAATAGTAAAAACTTCACAATAAAAAGAGAAAAGACAACTGATCTCTTATCCATCATTTCATAAAAATGTTGCAGCTCTTTCTTTTGGTTGTCTTCACCCAAAAACTCCCTTAGCCCGGCTCTCGCCGACACAATCAACTCGGTATCTCCAGGTGTGGTTTGAATCTGGACCTCAAGAACTCCGGTATTAATGGTAAAGATGGCCTTAAACCCACCTATCTTTGATCCCCCATTTTTTAACAGAAAGGAAACTCTACTTATATAGAGTTTCACCGCCCATAGTGTTGCACACGTAAGCCTAACGTTTCCATTTCTATCCTCATATCTTGGACCGACGAACGTGTCCCAATTTACAGCATTTAGAGGAAACGACAGCGTGATGTAGGACGAGAATTGGCCTAATTTAGCCAAAAAACTAGAAAAATAAAGAAGCGGCATGAAATTAAGAAGACTGATTGGAAAATATGTAACTCACACGTAATCAGGTTACTAGCCGCTGGAATATTCATATTCAAGAAGATTTGGTTTTGGACTTTTCGGGTTTCTCGTGCGAAAAGTCAAGCTTTGATTTTGAATATGATTTGATTAACTTTTGGCTAGAATATCCGTTTGAGACGCATGATACATTTCCATTATGGTATTAATGGTATCTCCAGGTGTGGTTTGAATCTGGACCTCAAGAACTCCGGTATTAATGGTAAAGATAGGTGGGTTTAAGGCCATCTTTCCAGAACGGTATCTCCAGATGTGGTTTGAATCTGGACCTCAAGAACTTCGGTATTAATGGTAAGGATGGCCTTAAACCCACCTCTCTTTGATCCCCCTTTTTTTAACAGAAAGGAAACTCTACTTATATAGAGTTTCATCGCTCGTAGTGCTGCACACGTAAGCCTAACGTTTCCATTTTTGTCCTCACATCTTGGACCGACGAACGTGTCCCAATTTACAGCATTTAGAGGAAACGGCGGCGTGATGTAGGACAAGAATGGACCTGGTTTAGCCGAAAACTAGAAAATAAAGAAGCGGCGTGAAATTAAGAAGATTGATCGAAAAATAGGTAACTCACACGTAATCAGGTTACTAATGGCCTTGCATTACCCAATTCAAGTGACTCTAAACCATAGAGTGCGTTTGCAATTAAGTTGAAACGCTCACTTTATGAATTGAAACAATCCGGGCGGATGTGGTATACCCGTCTAAGTGACTACTTGATTGGAAAGGGATATAAGAACGATGTGGTTGACGTCGCTTTTGGGAAGCGCGCAATTTAACCCTGAAAATATCGTTAGTAGTATAAGCAAATAGGGATCGTTCTATCCGGGGATTGAGGGTACACTTGTAATTGTGAAACAAATAAAGAAAAGTATTATTTACAAAAATAAAATAAAGAATATAAATATATACAATTGTATAAACAAATAAAGAATTAAAATAATAAAGTATTATTTACAAAAATAAAATAAAGAATAAATATATACAAGTAAACACAAATAAGGGGGGATTAGGATTCTTAAAATTAAAATTAAAATAAATAAAAATAAAGAAAATGTAAAAACATATATACAAGGGTGGAACGCAAGGAACAAAGATCAAAATCAATTCCATGTAATCAAATTTGATTCAAACCCTATAATTGTTCTTCCAAGTCATGAGAGAGGAGTTGATCATGTGAAACATTCGAAAGCAAATGATTTCCCATATTTTACTTTTCAATGCTAATTAACCTAAGCGAAAGCACCTAGATTAATTCTATCAAACATGCAATCAAGCCCTAGAAAGCTAGTCAATCATGACATGTTCAACGCATTAGACATAGAGAAAGGCTATCAACTCAAGTGTACAACTTAGTTATGGAAAAGTCCACCTAATTGCAATCCTCTTCAATTAAATTCGATTCTTGTCCAGAACCTTTACTACTTTTGATTCAAGTTACACAAAACGAAAAGTCGATTTCATGTTCTTAAACCTAGCACCAATTACATGCAAATCTTATAAGTGTCGACCCAAATAAAATAATCATATAAAAGTTTTCTGTAAAGCAAATTTAATCGAACAAACTCACATAAGCAACTTAGAATCACAATTATAGAATTCGAAAAATTTATTTAAACATAGAAATTGAGCTTAAACTTTGCCCTAAACATTATTGTTAACTAGAAACAAGTTCATACGAAATCAAACAAGGAAACCAAAAAGGTTACAAGGAAAAGGAACGAATTACACCGTGAGTGGAGATGGAGATGGAGAGCTAGATGGTTGGATCTTGAATCTTGGAAGCAAGCCTTCAAGGTGGATGATGGAGGATATGATCTTCACGGCTCCTTCTTCTTCCTCTCTTTGCTTGAAAATGCAGAAACTTAAAACTAGAGAATGAAAAAGAAATATGGAGAGGAAATGGAGGGACAAGGAGATGGAATGGATGAAGGAATTGTGTATAGGAAATGGTGACTAAGGAAAATGGAGAGGAAATGGTGAGACAAGGAGATGAGATGGATGAAGGAATTGGTGTATAGAAAAATGGAAAGGAAATGGAGAGACAAAGAAGATGGAATGGATGAAGGAATTGGTGTATAGAAAAATGGAAAGGAAATGGAGAGACAAAGAAGATGGAATGGATGAAGGAATTGGTATTTTGAGAGTGAGAGGAGAAGTGTATTTATAGCCAAAAAAATGATGAATGGAGGGTGGAGATGAACATAAATGAAGGGCTAGATATGTTAGACAAATTTGTAAAAAATATCTTCCCACTTGTTTATCACTTGTTCAACTTGAATTGATTTTCCTCCTCAAGATTTTCCACTTGGTTGCAACTTTGATTTTCCTCCTCAAGATTTTCCACTTAGTTGCAACTTTGATTTTCCTCCTCAAGATTTTCCACTTAGTTGCAACTTTGATTTTCCTCCTCAAGATTTTCCACTTGGTTGCAACTTTGATTTTCCTCCTCAAGATTTTCCACTTGCTTGGAGGTCCTAAAAATAGAAACTAATAAGAAAAATAGAAACTTTCCTAAAATGAAAAATGGCAACTTACTAAAAATGATAAATAGAAACTACAAAAATATAAACTTTCTACAAATAGGAACTTTCCCAATCAAAGAATGGAAACTTTCCTAAACAGGATTTTAATAAGGAAATAACGTAAGAAATGTAGGGAAATGCAGTTAAAACGTCGCATTAAAATGCTCCTATCAAATTCCCCCACACTTAGCTTTTGCTAGTCCCTTAGCAAAATCACACTAAGACACACACTAAGACTCAACGAAAATTAAAGACTCTACAAAAACAATGACTCTATTGCCCTTCAACTTTTTGTCTCAGAAATCTCCTACTTTCACAACATCAAGACTAGCACTCAACCAAGAATCAATATGTAGATATTCAAGAGTTAATTAAAACATATAATCCACACATACACAAGTAGGACTTGGTTGTAATAATGGTGATGGTTTCTGTTAAGCATGCTTCGAACAAGTATGATTCATATCCTCACAAGGTATATCCACTCTTTCTTCTCTCAGAATTCAAGACCATGCTTAAAAGCTTATAATCACTCAATTATATGTGAGAGAAAATATTTTGAGGCAATCAAATAGCTCACATATATAAGAAACGAAAAGCACTTTGTGAATATAATTTTTTTGAAAAGATCTCATGAAGGATATCAACTACTTGCACGGATGGACCCAAGCCATAGGTTCAACTCTTGTAACTCATCTCCACAAATCAAAGGCTGTCCCATCTTAAGGATCAAGAAGGTCTTATTAAGGGTTGTAATGGGGCCAAGGCTCAAGGTTTTAAGAAACGAAAAGTAAGGAATTTCACAAAGTGTCCTAAAAACCTAGCAGAGCTCATGTAGATGTAGAGACTTCTAGAAATCCACCAAGATATATCAAAACGTCACATCCCATAGAGGTTTTATGAAAGGGCCTAATGTCTTCATGTTGGGCCAAATCTTCACTCTAAACTTCCCTCGAACTAGTGAATTGGACAAAGACCAAATTTTCCAATAGTGGGTCTTCAATTCAAAACAAACTCCAAACTCACTAAGTATGGAGGACTAAAATCCATATACATTTTTTTTCTTTTCTTTCTTTTAATTTTCTAGCCGTACGCATTTTTTTTTTCTTTTTCATTTCTTTTTCACGGCTTTCACATAATTTTAATTTTTTTTTCTCATGGACAAGTCTACCCCCACACTTGAACTTTCACCTCTTCTCAATCTTCTTTCTCAATGCCAAATCCTCAAGTAAAGTCCCAAAATATAGCTCCGCTATGTTTTTAGAACAAAGGGTAGGAGTGTAGCTATACTAAGGTTCAGGGTTAAGGATTTTAAGGGTGATGAAAGAAAAGGCTTAATGTAAGCTCAAAGGGGTTTATCTAAAGGAGTCCCACGACGGGCACAAATAGGGACACATGCTTATTTAGCAATGGTGGTAATTCCTAGGTTGCCTCTATCCCTTCCAGAATCAGGGCCATGTATTGATATAACGTTTCAACAAGCACAAGAGTGAATTCTAGCATTCTCTAGTCCATCAAACTTAATCTATGGCAAGTAGTCAATCAAGAGGAAAGAATAATGAGATCATCAAAATATTGCCAAGAAATTAAGAATATTTTTCATTTATCACTCCAAGAAAAAGGGACATGGCTCAAATATCTCACATGGACTTTTATGAATCAAAACTCATCCTAACATGCTCATATTCTGTACCAAGGTTACGAAATCCATATCCACTACACATGCATGCATTTTTCATATATCTCAATTAACCAAAGAATACCATTTTAAAAATCATCTCAATTTTGTGATCCTCTTTTAATCATGATTTCAGAGATATAGAATCATCCTAGACAGTTGCAAGGGCATCCTAAGACTCAAAAACAAAAACAAAAGTAACCAAAATTTTTTAAATTTTTGACATTTTTCGAATTTTTTTTTTTGTATTTTTTCAATATATATGACTCAAGATAAAAGTGTAAATCCCTTCCCCCACACTTAAATATTGCATTGTCCTCAATGTAATCAATTATTAGCATGCAATGAGACACTTAAGCATATAGGGATGAAATTTACGAAAATGACTACTAAAACAAAGGAAAATTGGAGAAGTAAAAGGGAAAGAGAAAGCAAATCTGCGTTGACGACTCCTCCACAGCTACTTCGGAATTGGGTTGCCTCCCAAGCAGCGCTTAATGTTTATAGTCTTTCAGCCTAGACTTGTACCTCCATTAATTAAAGTTAGTAACTATAATTAACAAAGAAATACAAAATAAAAACAAGTATAACTATTAATTACAAACTACAAGTATAATTAACAAGTATATTGTACATAAGACACAAGTTAAGTACTCAAGTGAGTATAAAACGTGAAAAATATTTTTACAAGTTTAAAGTGTGAAACAACAAAATAATTTACACGTATAGAGTATTCACAAGTATTTCTTTTATTATAAACATTATTGATATCAAATCAAATTCCAAGCGGTAAATCAAGTGGACGTGCGGCCCAAGTATAGTCGCCTAGACACAAACTCCCTTTCAAATCGTTTGGGCAACCTTACTGAAATGACCAGGTGAGGGAGGGCGAACACGAGAGGAAAAATCCATTTTGGCATGAGCTACTCCCACATAGTGGTTTACGCCCATTTGCAAGCACTTCTGGATTCAAAAACCCGTCATGAACGTTGTCCCCTTCCTAGACACCATTTCACATAGGCTTTCTTACTAAGATGAAAAAGTTCATAAGTGTGAAGACAGTTCAACAAGTGTTAATAAAGGCCGCCCTCAACCTTAAGGGACCTGAGCTAGGTACCAATAAGGGGTTTAGGCCAATATTAACAAAAGAGACTTCACCTATTCCTCTCAATTTACAACCTACAATTATAATTCGTGTTCAATAATATAAATAACATCCTAGTTAATTTAACCTAAGTTTTAAACAATTTATATACAACAAATATATACAATAAATGACACAATTTAACAAGTGATTTTTCAATCCCCGGCAACGGCGCCAAAAATTGACGTCGCTTTTGGGAAGCGCGCAATTTAACCCTGAAAATATCGTTAGTAGTATAAGCAAATAGGGATCGTTCTATCCGGGGATTGAGGGTACACTTGTAATTGTGAAACAAATAAAGAAAAGTATTATTTACAAAAATAAAATAAAGAATATAAATATATACAATTGTATAAACAAATAAAGAATTAAAATAATAAAGTATTATTTACAAAAATAAAATAAAGAATAAATATATACAAGTAAACACAAATAAGGGGGGATTAGGATTCTTAAAATTAAAATTAAAATAAATAAAAATAAAGAAAATGTAAAAACATATATACAAGGGTGGAACGCAAGGAACAAAGATCAAAATCAATTCCATGTAATCAAATTTGATTCAAACCCTATAATTGTTCTTCCAAGTCATGAGAGAGGAGTTGATCATGTGAAACATTCGAAAGCAAATGATTTCCCATATTTTACTTTTCAATGCTAATTAACCTAAGCGAAAGCACCTAGATTAATTCTATCAAACATGCAATCAAGCCCTAGAAAGCTAGTCAATCATGACATGTTCAACGCATTAGACATAGAGAAAGGCTATCAACTCAAGTGTACAACTTAGTTATGGAAAAGTCCACCTAATTGCAATCCTCTTCAATTAAATTCGATTCTTGTCCAGAACCTTTACTACTTTTGATTCAAGTTACACAAAACGAAAAGTCGATTTCATGTTCTTAAACCTAGCACCAATTACATGCAAATCTTATAAGTGTCGACCCAAATAAAATAATCATATAAAAGTTTTCTGTAAAGCAAATTTAATCGAACAAACTCACATAAGCAACTTAGAATCACAATTATAGAATTCGAAAAATTTATTTAAACATAGAAATTGAGCTTAAACTTTGCCCTAAACATTATTGTTAACTAGAAACAAGTTCATACGAAATCAAACAAGGAAACCAAAAAGGTTACAAGGAAAAGGAACGAATTACACCGTGAGTGGAGATGGAGATGGAGAGCTAGATGGTTGGATCTTGAATCTTGGAAGCAAGCCTTCAAGGTGGATGATGGAGGATATGATCTTCACGGCTCCTTCTTCTTCCTCTCTTTGCTTGAAAATGCAGAAACTTAAAACTAGAGAATGAAAAAGAAATATGGAGAGGAAATGGAGGGACAAGGAGATGGAATGGATGAAGGAATTGTGTATAGGAAATGGTGACTAAGGAAAATGGAGAGGAAATGGTGAGACAAGGAGATGAGATGGATGAAGGAATTGGTGTATAGAAAAATGGAAAGGAAATGGAGAGACAAAGAAGATGGAATGGATGAAGGAATTGGTGTATAGAAAAATGGAAAGGAAATGGAGAGACAAAGAAGATGGAATGGATGAAGGAATTGGTATTTTGAGAGTGAGAGGAGAAGTGTATTTATAGCCAAAAAAATGATGAATGGAGGGTGGAGATGAACATAAATGAAGGGCTAGATATGTTAGACAAATTTGTAAAAAATATCTTCCCACTTGTTTATCACTTGTTCAACTTGAATTGATTTTCCTCCTCAAGATTTTCCACTTGGTTGCAACTTTGATTTTCCTCCTCAAGATTTTCCACTTAGTTGCAACTTTGATTTTCCTCCTCAAGATTTTCCACTTAGTTGCAACTTTGATTTTCCTCCTCAAGATTTTCCACTTGGTTGCAACTTTGATTTTCCTCCTCAAGATTTTCCACTTGGTTGCAACTTTGATTTTCCTCCTCAAGATTTTCCACTTGCTTGGAGGTCCTAAAAATAGAAACTAATAAGAAAAATAGAAACTTTCCTAAAATGAAAAATGGCAACTTACTAAAAATGATAAATAGAAACTACAAAAATATAAACTTTCTACAAATAGGAACTTTCCCAATCAAAGAATGGAAACTTTCCTAAACAGGATTTTAATAAGGAAATAACGTAAGAAATGTAGGGAAATGCAGTTAAAACGTCGCATTAAAATGCTCCTATCAGTGGTATAGTTTGATGACCAAAGTGAAGATTTTAAAAGTCGGATGACCAAAGTGTCGAGCGAAACAAAGTGATATTTCTGCCTTATATATATCATACTAGTTTTTATTTTCTTTCTATCTATTAGATACCATGAAACAATATGAACAATCATAAGAATTTGTAATGCATAATTTATAACAATATTAAAAGCTATTAAACTTATTCAAAAAAAAAAAAAAAGCTATTGAACATATTCCAACTGTAGTTCCTTTTCTAATATGAATGTCTTTTTAGTCATTTCACATACCCATATAATCTAATTTTAAATGTAGAAAAATTTCAATGAGTATTAAGTATTTAGAGATGTGTTAATAAAATTTCTCTGCTTTTCACTAAAAAAATTAATAGTAAAAACTTCACAATAAAAAGAGAAAAGACAACTGATCTCTTATCCATCATTTCATAAAAATGTTGCAGCTCTTTCTTTTGGTTGTCTTCACCCAAAAACTCCCTTAGCCCGGCTCTCGCCGACACAATCAACTCGGTATCTCCAGGTGTGGTTTGAATCTGGACCTCAAGAACTCCGGTATTAATGGTAAAGATGGCCTTAAACCCACCTATCTTTGATCCCCCATTTTTTAACAGAAAGGAAACTCTACTTATATAGAGTTTCACCGCTCATAGTGTTGCACACGTAAGCCTAACGTTTCCATTTCTGTCCTCATATCTTGGACCGACGAACGTGTCCCAATTTACAGCATTTAGAGGAAACGACAGCGTGATGTAGGACGAGAATTGGCCTAATTTAGCCAAAAAACTAGAAAAATAAAGAAGCGGCATGAAATTAAGAAGACTGATTGGAAAATATGTAACTCACACGTAATCAGGTTACTAGCCGCTGGAATATTCATATTCAAGAAGATTTGGTTTTGGACTTTTCGGGTTTCTCGTGCGAAAAGTCAAGCTTTGATTTTGAATATGATTTGATTAACTTTTGACCAGAATATCCGTTTGAGACGCATGATACATTTCCATAATGGTATTAATGGTATCTCCAGGTGTGGTTTGAATCTGGACCTCAAGAACTCCGGTATTAATGGTAAAGATAGGTGGGTTTAAGGCCATCTTTCCAGAACAATATCTCTAGCTGTGGTTTGAATCTGGACCTCAAGAACTCCGGTATTAATGGTAAGGATGGCCTTAAACCCACCTCTCTTTGATCCCCCATTTTTTAACAGAAAGGAAACTCTACTTATATAGAGTTTCATCGCTCGTAGTGCTGCACACGTAAGCCTAACGTTTCCATTTTTGTCCTCATATCTTGGACCGACGAACTTGTCCCAATTTACAACATTTAGAGGAAACGGCGGCATGATGTAGGACGAGAATGGACCTGGTTTAGCCGAAAACTAGAAAAATAAAGAAGCGGCGTGAAATTAAGAAGAGTGATTGGAAAATAGGTAACTCACATGTAATCAGGTTACTAGCTGCTGGAATATTCAAGAAGATTTGGTTTTGGACTTTTCAGGTTTCTCGTGCGAAAAGTCAGGTTTTGATTTTGAATCAGATTTGATTAACTTTTAGCCAGAATGTCTGTTTGAGACGCATGATACATTTCCATAATGGTATTAATGGTATCTCCAGGTGTGGTTTGAATCTGGACTTCAAGAACTCCGGTATTAATGGTAAAGATAGGTGGGTTTAAGGCCATCTTTCCAGAACAGTATCTCCAGATGTGGTTTGAATCTGGACCTCAAGAACTCCGGTATTAATGGGAAGGATGGCCTTAAACCCACCTCTCTTTGATCCCCCATTTTTTAACAGAAAGGAAACTTTACTTATATAGAGTTTCATCGCTCGTAGTGCTGCACACGTAAGCCTACCGTTTCCATTTCTGTCCTCATATCTTGGACCGACGAACGTGTCCCTATTTACAGCATTTAGAGGAAATGGCGGCGTGATGGAGGACGAGAATGGACCTGGTTTAGCCGAAAACTAGAAAAATAAAGAAGCGGCGTGAAATTAAGAAGAGTGATTGGA
The DNA here is from genome assembly GCF_002994745.2 of Rosa chinensis. Taxonomy (NCBI): domain Eukaryota; kingdom Viridiplantae; phylum Streptophyta; class Magnoliopsida; order Rosales; family Rosaceae; genus Rosa; species Rosa chinensis. The sequence goes on along the minus strand of NC_037088.1, from coordinate 64,830,994 downwards.
AAATAGGTAACTCACACGTAATCAGGTTACTAGCTGCTGGAATATTCAAGAAGATTTGGTTTTGGACTTTTTGGGTTTCTCGTGCGAAAAGTCAGGCTTTGATTTTGAATCAGATTTAATTAATTTTTGGCCAGAATATCTGTTTGAGACGCATGATACATTTCCATAATGGTATTAATGGTATCTCCAGGTGTGGTTTGAATTTGGACCTCAAGAACTCCGGTATTAATGGTAAAGATAGGTGGGTTTAAGGCCATCTTTCCAAAACGGTATCTCCAGGTGTGGTTTGAATTTGGACCTCAAGAACTCCGGTATTAATGGTAAAGATGGTCTTAAACCCACCTATCTTTGATCCCCCATTTTTTAACAGAAAGGAAACTCTACTTATATAGAGTTTCACCGCTCGTACTACTGCACACGTAAGCCTAACGTTTCCATTTCTGTCCTTATATCTTGGACCGACGAACGTGTCCCAATTTACAGCATTTAGAGGAAACGGCGGCGTGATGAAGGACAAGAATGAGTCTGGTTTAGCCGAAAAACTAGAAAAATAAAGAAGCGGCGTGAAATTAAGAAGAGTGATTGGAAAATAAGTAACTCACACGTAATCAGGTTACTAGCCTCTGGAATATTCAAAAAGATTTGGTTTTGGACTTTTCAGGTTTCTCGTGCGAAAAGTCAGGCTTTGATTTTGAATTAGATTTGACTAACTTTTGGCTAGAATGTCCGTTTGAGACGCATGATACATTTCTAGAATGGGAACGACGAGATCTTCAATACTCACTTTAGTGAGCCCTATCAGATTTAGGCCAAAATGTATCATCTTAATTATCCGATTTGTGATTTAATAATTTTTAGGCTAGTTTTGTATTCTTTTTATTTTAGGTTTTCTAGTTTATTTTGGATTTGTTTTGTTTTAACCCGTGGGCTTTAGGGGTTTCATTGTTAGTCGCCCTAGGGTTTCTTTTCTCATAAATAAGTAACCTTAAACGGTTGCAGAACTATCTTTTATTATATTATCAATCAAATTGTGATTTATCTCTTTTATCTCTGGTGGACTCCAGAACCTTTGTTTTAGGTTTGTTGCTTGGAAACCTAGGTGATCTTTTCCGACTGCATTAGGTGGTATCACACTAGGTCTTTCCTGTCTCTTTTATTTACCTTTGTAGCAATGGTTGATGAACATGCTTCAATTACAAGAGCGGATTTGGATGCCCTTACCGCTCAGATGACCGCTGTCATGAACGCTCAAATGGCAGAATGTCATGGGCTATTAGAAGGAAGGAACAACAGCAATTGCAACAGATGAGGGGAAGGACAGCATGGTAGGGCTCCACATGGTGGTGGAGGTGATGTTGATCATGATTCCCAAGATCTCAGAATCAAGGTTGATATTCCTTATTTTTCCGGTCACGTGAACGTGGAGGATTTTCTAGAAAAGTGGATAGATTCTTTGAGATCATGGAGGTTCCATAACACAAGCAAGCTAAGATGGTTTCTCAGAAGCTGAAGAAAGATGCTGCTTATTGGTGGGATCAACTTCAGAGCTCTCATCAGAGGTAAGGAAAAAAACGTGTTCGGACATGGCGCAAGATGAAAGGTCTTCTTAGCCAAAAATTTATGCCTAGAGATTTAATTCCCCAGGGCATTAGATGGATTGTGGGAGATGGACAGAGTATTTTATGAATGCTAGAGACTTAATTCCCCAGGGCATTAGATGGATTGTGGGAGTTGGACAGAGTATTTTATTTCGTCTTTTAATTAGGTGTTTCCTTTTCCTTTATATCTATTCTTGTTGGAAGATCAACGAGCTCATCTCAATTGGAATCTTACAATAGCACAATTCATTACTCATAACACTTTGGATATTACTGCCCTTAATATTTTATTACCTCATGATGTTGTTCAACAAATTTTAGCGATTCCTATTCCTATTCATCCTACACTTGATAGTTTTGTCTGGAGACCTTCATCTTCAGGGGACTTCTCAATCAAATCTGCCTCTTGGATTCAATCACAGACTGTTCAATCTCATTCTATAACTTTAGTTTTAACCAAAATGTGGAAATTAAGCATTTCTCCTAAATTCAAAATTTTTGCTTGGACCCTATCGCGAAATGCTTTAAAAACTAGAGATAAGATTTCTTGTTATAACCATAATATTCCCCAACAGTGTTCATTTTGTCTAAACGCAGCAGAATCCATTGATCATCTTTTTATGCACTGTCCTTTTGCCATTCAAGTTTGGTCTTCAGCTCCATCTCCCAATCCTTTATCTTGGAATAGTTCATTTCTGTCTTGGATTGAGCATATGAGTAAGAATTCTTCTTCTACTGAGGTGCTGGCTTCAATTCTCTACAACGCTTGGGCTATTTTGGAATTACAGGAATAATTTATTCTTTAAGCATCTTCAAGCTTCTCCTACTTCTTGTGTTTTTCAGGCTTTTCTACTAAGCTCAAGTTATCGTAAGGCTAATCCTAGAACCTCTAATCCAAAGGTTTCAAAATTCATTCTTATCAAATGGCAGCCTCCTCATGTGGATCAAGTTAAGTTGAACTTTGATGGTTCTGTTAGAAATGGGATATTGGTTTTGTTCTTCGCAATGCGGATGGTAATCCTCTGTTTGCAACTAATAGAAAGCTTGGGCATGCTTCTGTATTTGTGGCGGAGGCAACAGCTTTACGAGATAGTTTACATACTGCTCTTCTACATCAGCAACCCAATTTAGTTGTGGAAGGGGATTCCAAGCTCTTATTGGATTGTGTCCAAGGAAGATGCCGGATCCCTTGGCGCATCAGGATTCTAATTAATGACATCAAGGAGCTCACTCTTCACTTTCAGTTGATCATTTTCCGTCATATTTATCTGGAGGCCAATTTTGTTGCAGATCACTTAGCTTTAGCAGCTCATAATTCTGCTAATCCTTCTGTATGGTTCTTTTGTTTATCCCTTTCGGTGTCTCCAGCGTTCCAGTTGGATCAGTTGGGAGGGAGTGATTGTTGAGGCTTTGTATTTTAGTTGTTGTACTTTTTCTATCATAAAAAAATATATATAAATAAATAAATAAAATAAAAAAAGAACCTGAACTATAATTCATTCTTGCGCTAGAAAGGCATGAGTTTATACCATAATGAACTATGAAAGAAACAAAAAGGTAAACTAATGAATGTATTTAATAAAAGACGTAAAAACGTCTTCGATTAGGGAGACCGCCGCCATGGGTAGGCGTCTCTGCAACTTCCTCCATCTCCGATGGAGCAAAATTCCGGCACTTCCCCTGGTGTCGCAACTATCGAGCACGGTCCAGGCCGTCTCCCCCTTTTTCTCTGCTCTTCTCCAGAAGTCGAGGTCCTCCACCCGTGTTGAAGCGAGGTCGTTTACTCCTCCTCAGATTGATTCGATCTGGGCTTTGTGGTCGCCTTCTGGTTGGCGTGATATTGCTCGTCCTCCGGCAGGTTCGAGAAGGAGAATCCTTTGCGGATCTGTGGATCCAAATCGCATTTGGGATCCAGGCTCTCTTTTTCCGGTATGCTCTCTGGCTAGTAGGGTTGATGCCGTGTGGTTTCGACGTTGGTTGGAGTCACGGCGATCAGACCATCTCCGGCGGCGGCGTTTTGACCTCTGGTGGATAAAGGCACTGAGTTCAGGTTCGTTCGACGAGAGGCATCTCGATCAGACCATCTGGTTGCAGTGTTCTCGGGTTAGTCGCTGCCATGCTACCCTGAAGGCGCGGCGGTCTGTCTCGGCTGTGCGGCTCGGCGGCGTGGAAGAGTGGCTCAGGAAGGGTGCCCAGCCGCTCGGGTGCCCAGAGTGTTTTCGTATGGGCTTGGTATTGTGGCTATTTCAATTGGGCCTGGAAGTTGGTCATGTTTGCTTTGGCAGACTTGATTTTGGTTTCAGGTAGGATTTGGATCCGCATTTGGGACCCGGGTGTTTCCCTAATCCGGATTTTGGGTCCGAAACAGCTACTCATTTTGTTCTGGTATTGGTTCTGGTTCTTAAGAGTTCGTCTGCCTAAATCCGAGGTTCTGGTATTGGTACCCTTGGTCGCTTTCGATCACTTGGTGAGCGAATCGCCTCTTCTAGGTGGTCCTATCATCCGTTACAGTTACGGTTACTCTCCTAATTACACTGCTTCAGTGACATATGCAGTGCAACAATGCCTTACGGCATTAAGTCACATGGTTACCTGGTTACCTTTTATTCTTGATGCGATTGTGCATCTAATTATGTTTTATTGTTTTTTCTTCATTACAGATGCGTTTGTGCATCTCGTTATGTTTATTGCGTTCTTTCGATGTTTTGTGCATCGCTCCATGTACTCCTCAGTTTTCACTTAATATAGTTTGTCGTCTTCCTTTCAAAAAAAAAAAAAAAAAAAAAAACTATGAAAGAATATAATTCCTACAAAATAAAAGATGATGACAGGCTGGGAGCGATTTGTTGTTATAATTTGTCTAAAATGATGATTAATTCAAATATGAGAACCTAAAAAGAAGTAATTATTCATTGATTATAAAAAGAAAATCATTTTGATCAACAATTATTAATAAAACTCTGAAAGCAATTAAGCAAATATATAGTCAAATTCTAATAGTTTGCATATAGAGCTCTGAATCTCTGATCATGAGAAATAGATCTACTCGTTCCTCACTATTATTCTCGCATGCGTCCAGTGTTGTTTGAAAATCACCTTGAGTATTTAAACCTTAAAAGATTTTGCCAATAATCCATCTAAAACAACCCTTTGCGTCTGGCAATCAACTTGATTATCGACCCCTGGTTATCTCCATATGTTCTCTCTACTCTCTAGAATCAAAGACATCAGATATATCTTGAATCCTTACTCCAGGACTTGGCTCCCACGAAAAATTGCACCATAATTACCTCGTCGTCTTCCAAATCGTAAGGGACTTCCAGAATGGCATTTCCAAAGTCCACCTCCAAGTTTTCTCAAGTTCGATAGCCTCTTCCCCGATATATGTGCTTTACCTTGCCAACTGCATGGTTAGGTTTTTGACCTTCCAAATTGTTCTGTATGATAACTTTGTATGGCTCACTTGCTGCCAAGACTTTCATAAGTACCATTGTAGCCATGGCAGTAGCCCAACATCGAGTTCCCATTTTTTCACATTCAAAAAGAAAAACATTGCATGCTAGACATTTTACAACGAATGAGACCAAATGACAGGATGTAATGGGGCAGCTAGGGCATAGAAATGCATACATGCAATCAGGGATTCTTGTTTGGATAAGTTCATGGTGTTTATTTTTGCACTCACGTGGTCCTATTTTAGCAGTAACTGATCGAGTTCTAAATGTCATGTTCTCTAGGAGAAAGTATCTAGATGCCCCCCCCACACACACACAAGCCTTAAGAAAACACAAACGGTGTGAGGATGGTCTTAATTCAAGTCTTGTTTCTTCCCGGTATCTTATTACGTTTCATATTCACAAAACAAATAAATAAAATAGCTGCACTTGTGACGTCCCGAACCTAAATTTACCGGTTTATTAGTCATTCGGTCGGTAAACGACATTTGCTTTTACGTTTGACTCCATTTCGATCTTTTAGGGGTCCTAAAATGTGACTTTTTTTTTATCAGTTTTTTAGAAAACATTCTGCATGAAAGTTGTAGGGGACGTTAAACTGAGTCCGTAGACATGTGGTCGTTTAAATCAGAGATTGTATGCGAAAGTTATGGACAAAAAATTAAAATTACTGTTCATGATAAGCTTCTAATTGGAAGCCCAAGGATAATTGATACTGTTATGTAATTATGTCCATGATAGACATTCTTGGTATCTATAGTTCGGAAACTGCTTGATAGAATGGCTAAAGTGTGGCCTTCTCTTTCTATGGTGATAAATATCGAAGGGGTAGATATGATGGTTGGGGTTCCTCTGAGGAGTGGCTGTCCTGCTCTTGATGATCTTTCAGTGGATTCCCATCCATTCAGTTCTTCTAGATGGTTGTGAACATGTAGCTAGAATCCCATGGGGTTGCCTATGATACTCTTCCATTTATGGAACTATAAAAGCCGGTGTGCATTACGTTCTTTCACATGCCAGTCTGCTTAGATTTTGAATCTTATGGCTTGAAAGATCATGTGTTCACGTAATGATGTGTTATAAGTTGCCCCAATTGTGAATGTATTCTCTCCAGATAATAATCAATGAACTCTTGTAGATATTTTAAGGGGCTTATTTTAAGTCCATTAGCCAGCATATGGCATATATTATATGAGTATAGTAGCCGGCATATGACATAATGGTCATGTCATTGCGTCTTTTTTGTTTTGTTTTAATTTTATGGTCATATCACTCAGAAAAATATTTATTGCATCATCTTTATTTTTTTTATTTTTTTAATAGTATGGTCATATCACTCAAAAAAGTCATATCGTCCTCTTTAATTTTTTTTTCTCCTAATAGTATGGTTATGACACTCAAAAATTACTTTTCTTGTCCTCTTTATTTTTCCCAACAGTAGGTTATTTACCGTAAGAAATTTCAGATTATCCTTATCCTCTGCTTGTGTTTGCAGCATCATAACTTATGTATTCCACTGCCTTTCTGGATGATTCTTGATTTTAAAATGCTCTATAACATGTCAACTTCAAATATGGGCAGACAACTTCATGAGTTTCGTCCTTTAAGTCTACTAGAAAAGTCCTTAAAAAAGCTTCCTAAAAAGATGATAGAAACAGTGTTCTCGAGGTACCAAATATCCCCGAGTGCATGGGCTGCTGCCCCTTTGGCTCCCAAGTTGTCTTCGTAGGCGGCGAGTTAGCACCGCGGTCTCATGATTTCAGACCCAGCCGAAAGGTTTTCGTCTATGACATTGAGGATGAGCTCCGGCTTCAGGGCTTGGAAAACGGCAACAATATCAAGGAGTTGGACAAAAGCTGCAACAGTCTTGCAAATATCCATCATGACATATATTATCCGCGGATGATGGAGATAGGAGGAGATCTCTATGCCCTCGTAGTTGTCTACTATGACGTCAGTGTCTCTCAGGTATACAGGCGCCAATTTCAGCGGCCGGTGGGAAGCTCTGCCTCCACCCATGCATACCGAGTTTCAGTCATGAACTCATGATTTCACTAGTGATACTCTATATTCTCTACTTTCCAAGGACAACAAGATCTTTCTGTCCACGTATTTCCCCACATATACCGGTCAAATGTTTCGACACCGACCGTAAATGCTGGATACCTCATTCGGGCTTCGACAGTGAGGATTTCCCCTTTGGGTTGAGGCTTTAGCCTCGTGGACTTGGATAAACCTAGCAAGGAGAAGTTGGTGTTTACCTATCGTCGTGATATTATACACGTGTGGCGATTGGGATTGACTGATGATTTGAAAGTTTCTTATCTTACTAGATACGGGTCTGTGAATGTGAAACCCAGGTTGCTTGGAGCATGCAGCATCGTCTCATCGATCTACGAGATGGAAAAATCTGCTTGGTTAGGGCCAGGAGCTACCCAGTTGTTGAACGTACTATAAATTCAGAAGGGCTTGAGAAGGTGTGTGTTGTTATCATAGTATTCAAATATGAGTTTGATCCGAGAGCACAAGCCTTGCCCTACAAGTTCCTGTCTACCCGCACCTTTACCTTCATGCCCCATTGCAAGGAATGCTGCTTTGTCTGCCTGCCATTTATTGTGCGCTAGCTAGATAGCTTCCTTAGTACTCAACATGTTGCAGGTGGCCGGGGTAAAATATTCTCTTCTTTCTTTTTTTCCTGTCTATTAATCAAATCATTTATTTGTAGCTGTTGCTGAGTTGGTTGCCGCTTGCTTATATGATGATTAGGTTCCAATAATACTCTTTTGATTTACTTTATTTCTGCTTGATATATATGATTAGAGTTTCTAATTGGAAGCAAAAGGATAATTGTTACTGTTATGTAATTATGTCCATGATAGGCATTCATGGTATCTATAGTTTGGAAACTGCTTGATAGAATGGCTAAAGTGTGGCCTCTTCTCTTTCTATGGTGATAAGTATTGAAGGGGTTGATATGATGGTTGGAGTTCCTCTGGGGAGTGGCAGTCCTGCTCTTGATGATCTTTCAGTGGATTCCCATTCATTCAGTTCTTCTAGATGGTTGTGAACATGTAGCTAGAATCTCATGGGTTTGGTTATGATACTCTTCCATTTATGGAACTATAAAAGCCGGTGTGCATTACGTTCTTTCACATATGCCAGTCTGCTTAGATTTTGAATCTCATGGCTTGGCTTCAAAAGACATACATACACTCTTATGGCATTTCACAAGACTTCGTGATCATGACATTCTCCTTTGCTATGTGCAAGTACTCCCTGGTACATGGCGTTTGACAAATAAAATATCTTGATTGATTTTATTTGATGGTGAAGCTGTACGATGTCCCCAGCTGGATGGGCTGCTGTCCCTTTGGCTCCCAAGTTGTCTTCGTAGGCGGCGAGTTAGCACCGTGGTCGCATGATTTCAAACCCAGCCGAAAGGTTTTCGTCTATGACCTTGAGGATAAGGAGAACGGCAACAACATCAAGGAGTTGGACAAAAGCTGCAACGGTCTTGCAAATATCCATCATGACATATATTATCCGCGGATGATGACATTACGTTCTTTCACATGCCAGTCTGCTTAGATTTTGAATCTTATGGCTTGACTTCAAAAGACATACACTCTTATGGCATTTCACTAAGACTTCGTGATGACATTCTCCTTTGCTATGTGCAAGTACTCCTCGGGGTTATCGTTTTTATGCCCACAAACGCGCCTCAACCTACTAGTTTTTGGCCGAAAGATCTTGTGTAATGATGTGCTATAAGTTGCCCCAATTGTGAATGTATTCACTTCGGATAATAATTGATGAACTCTTGTAGATATTTTAAGGGATCTATTTTAAGTCCATTAGCCAGCATATGGCATATATTATATGAGTATATATGTCTAAAACCAAATCCCCGGTACATGGTGTTTGACAAATAGAATATCTTGATAGATTTAATTTGATGGTGATCGAAGAGGTCGAACACCTAGGCTCAATTTGCCTGTCCTAATGTATATAGCTTCTGGATTTGCTAAACCCGTACGTTCTATCATTGATAAGGAAATGATCGAATAGCTATAAGTTTGTGGACAACAATTTTAATTAGTTGAGAATTATTTACCTGTATAATGAAATAGATAACGGCAAACTTAGTCTATTTTTATTTTTATTTTCTATCTTTGTTCAATGGCAATAGCGTACGTCAACTCACATGCTTGTGGTGAATTAGATAAATTTTAGCACTCATGCGTTATCACATCACTAATGGTCCAATCATTAATAGGTAAAGAAATGCAAAATTTTTGGGTGCAAGAAATAAACGAATGAAATCGTACCCTATCTAAGTATTATTTAGATATAGGACAGGAACATATCAAAGCTAGGTTTGTGCGCTGGAGGAAAGATACCCTTCACCTCAAACTAACCAATTAAAAGAGCTTCTATACTCAGAGTACGTTTATGAAATGATTATGTCTCATGACCAGCCAACTTATATATTTGACCTTGGTTTAGAGCTACTTAATTTAAATAACACTAATGATCTCTTCTCCTCTTTCTTTAACCACGGTGAACATTCTCAATTCTAATATGGTTAGTCTTGTAGTGTTTTAGTTTATTTCTCCGTTTCACCACGGTTTAAATAAAATTACACAACAATGAGTTTGGGCCTCATCTTAGCGTCCATATCACCGACTATAGCGTCACGGTCCATTTTCTCTATTTCAAAGCCCGACCAATTTATTGGAAATCACGGCACCGTTTTACACTGAAAATGATATTCCCGGCAATTTGTCCTTCCAAAACCCTCCATTTTCCCGCCAATTTTTTACCCAAGCCAAAGCTTCACTTCTCGGAAAGATCTCCGGCCACTCCAAACCCAACCACACTGGAATTTCCTGGACCGAAAACAGTAGTGGCTTCTCAATCTCGACGAGTTGCAACGACGAGAGAGAGCCAGAATTGGAGAATTCTCGAAACGGTAAGAGTTGGATTCACTTCGTCGGTATCGGAGGCTGTGGCTTGTCCGCGCTGGCCATGCGTGCACTCAAACCGGTAAATCTTGATTTTCAAGCCCTAATCGACACTAGTTCATTATGATAATTGCTTATGGGTGAAAATTGCTGGTAGAAAATGTGATAGGGGGTGTTTAGTTTATTGGCCGAGCAGTTGAAGGTTTGGTAATTGTGTGCTTCTGTGCTGTGCTAAAGGATAACCAAGTAGGCTATTGTTATCAGATATGACACTTCAGCAGTTTAGAGGATTGTTTATACAAAGTGTGCCATATCGGTTGTTCTGCTATTGGTTTCTTATCATCAGTTATGCTAGCTTAACATTGTCAACATGGGTTTATATAAATGTTCTCTGCGATCTATCTACTGCCTATTAAATAAGTGTAGCCCAAATGGTTTTACGATAACTTTCAGTATCATCGACTTTAAATTGCAGAATTAGTAGAAACACCAAAATTATGAAATGTTTGTACCTCTGTGATGAATCTATATAGTTGGTGTTGATATAGTCTTAATCCTGAAGTCATTAAATTTTGAAATTGTTCTCTCAACTGATTTTTTATTGTTATCTGAGTATCTAGTTGGCAATGTTAAATAGGTTGGTTAGTCTCCTTTTTCTTTAGCTTCAGTAGAGTGTATGAGATTCCTATATAAAGTACATGTATGTGATGGTGGTATGCTTAGATTGTGATCTTGCCAAAGAATTAAAGCTAGCATGCTCATACCAAAACCTGAAACTGATGTACTATAAAATGGTGATAGTGATTCACTTGCAGAGTTGCAGTGAAATCAAAGCTTATGTTACCTTGTTTCATTTTTCTTAATATTCATGTATGATAAGAATTATTATTTAATACTTACAGGAAAGAGTACAACTGCAAGTATGCTTGCTTATGTTCTAGACGCCATGGGTGATAGTCTTACAGCAGTAGTTGGAGCTCACATGCCACAGGTATAAATTTTCCTTTAAGCAACTTTGGATAAAAGGGTATCTCCATTTGTCCATGTTTAAATCCGTAGTTTTCTTGGTTCCTTTGAATTAGCATTTTAGTTTGTATCATTATGATTGATGACTTTCTACCATTACATATTGGAAATGATCAAAAACTGTCCTTTGCAGTTCTCGGGTGGAAACATTATCTTGGGAGATGGTCAAAATTTTGTGCTAGAGGTATACTTTGACTAAAGATGGAGTTAATTTTATCTCATAAGTTGCATGAGCTCAAAAATGAGTAAAATCTGAAATGATGACATTTATACTTTCTAAGGAATGACATAACTTGCTTCAAATGTAGAGTTAAATTCATTTCACTGTTTAGGCGAAATATGGTGAGGTGGCAAAGGACTGGAGATATCTAATCTGAATCTCAATGATAATCTCTTATCAGCAGGAAATGATGTTAGCTGTTAAGCTTTTACTAGTTAATACCATATGTCCTTTCTCTAAGCCATTTTCATCATTATAAAGATAGTATATTTACACATAAAATAATGTTTGTAAATAGGCTGATGAATATGATGGTTGCTTCCTGGGACTATCACCTTATATAGCTGTTGTAACAAATCTGGATAGGGAGCATGTTGATATTTTCCAAAACGAGGAAGCAGTTAAAGCTACTTTCCATAAATTCCTGAATCTAATCAGGGTGGGTAGACATCTCATTTTATGTGGGGATAGGTACACTGCTCTACTATATTTTAATTTTTGGTGCAGTAGATTGCGGCATTCTAGTAGTGTTGTGTGCTTATCCTTCTGTCTACCAAGAAAAATAATAAGATCTGCTTAAGTTAATGCATCATCAATCTCAGCTGTTCTAGTGTATTTGTTTGTCCTTAATATAATTCCTTATAGTTGCTTCACACCCAATTCTCTGTAATTGGACTTCAAATTATATTGTACTCTGTGTCAATGAGGCTCATCTTGGTAGCTTATGCATTGGTTATTCAATATACTTTTACTCACCATACAGGCTTTTCATTTAAAGTCCTTATATAATCTAATTAAAATATTTGGTATTCCACAGTCAGGGTGCCTATTCCTTGCTGACTGATGTAAAGCAAGCAATTGGATCAGATACTTTGAGCGGTCTAATGCATTCTCCGCTAGAAAAATGTTGCATTGGCTACATCATAACAACTTATGGAACTACAAGTTCTAATGAATGGAGTGCATCATCAATTAGGCCAAATTTAAAGGGTGTTAGTGATTAACTGATTATGCACTGGTATGTAATGATGGTCTATTCCTTCTCTGATTCTTATTGAATGCTTTGTTGTGCATTTTGATGTGACTTCTGAATTAAAAGGGTTTTTTACTTCAACAGTGTCTGAACTCTTCGAGGACTTTTGAAATGATACCTGAACTTTCAAAGTTATCAATGTGATACCTGAACTCATTTTTTCGTATCAACGTCGTACCTGCGGTCGATTTCCGTCACAGAACTGTTAACTATGACCACGTGCCCAGCAAGTGAAGCACAAAATAAGGGTAAAAATGACATTTCCCACTTCCTTTAGTTCTTCATGGGGTTTTTTACTTCAGCAGTGTCTGAACTCTTCGAGAACTTTTGAAATGATACCTGAACTTTCAAAATTATCAATGTGATACCTGGACTCATTTTTTTCATATCAAAGTCGTACCTGCGGTCGATTTCCGTCACAAAACCGTTAACTATGACCACGTGCCTAACACGTGAGGCACTTAATGAGGTTAAAAGACTAATTTACCCTCAAAAGTATTGTTTTTTATTTTTTTTTGCTTTCTTTCTTTCTTGTTTTTCTTTTTCGACGTCTTCTTCCCTCTGATTTGTCCCCTCCGATTGGAAGCCATGGCCGCAAATCAGATCTCACCTTCTCTCTCAACCACCCAACCCTTTCCAAGCACTACTTGACTACAACCACATTGAACTCAGCTAGATCCATATGGCTAACTTGCAAAAATTCAAGCTCTTCGCCACTCAATGCCCCGTCATCGCCTGAAGCCCTATGTGCAGCCCATCCGCCAGCCCCGTCATCCACCTCCGCTGCCGTAAAACCCTCAGATTGTTCCTCACCTGCCCCGATTGCCGCCGATTGGCTCGCCAGAGTACCTCTTCCGATGCTCCCACTAAGTACTGATATTACAGCCGCGAATAACCAAAGGCCGGTTCTTTTTTGGACAAATTGATTAGAAGCTGGAATCAGTGAAATGATCATTGCCCGATTGTTCGATAAATCATATACAGATAAATATAGTTATACACAGACACGCAGTTGCGGAAAATTCAGTTTTGGGTTTTCTCCAATCATCACCATCCTTCACCTTTTCGCCGCTGTTGAGAGAGAGAGAAAGAGAGTTGCAGAGAGAGAAAGAGAGAGACTCTCAGTCTCCTTCACTTTTGCAGATTTTGATTCAATTACAAAGATACGGACTATTTTTGAAATTCATGAACTTATGCTGTGATGTTAGTTGCGGTGAGGAAGCCGAGTGCCACGACGGCGTGGCCCCCCTCCGTCATATCTCTGGCAAGCTGCACAAGAAGGTCTGGATTGCCGCTGGCCACATTCTCTCTCTCTCTCTCTCTCTCTCTCTCTCTCTCTCTCTCTCTCTCTCTTTCTATCTCTGATCCCTCTGTCTGAAATCTCAGGTAAATTCCAAGTCTCAAATCGGGAGGCCAAGAGTCGTGAAACCGCCTACACCGCTCCGGCCTGCAATAAATTCAGAGAAGCAAAGCCGTTGAGCAAGTTGTGCTTGGAGAACTCCGACGAGATGGAGTCCCCATCGGTGTCCGTCCATCAGAGAATTGGATTCAAGTTTTGCTTTGGGTTTTGCATTTTGCTAGGAAATGTCATCAACCCATCTAATTGCATTATACAGATGAAAAAGGAAATAGAAATAGAGAAGAAGAACTGAAGGTACGACGGGACACGTGAAGAACTAAAGGAAGTGAGAAAGGTCATTTTTACCCTTATTTTGTGCCTCACGTGCTGGGCATGTGGTCATAGTTAATGGTTTCTGTGACGGAAATCTACCGCAGGTACGACATTGATACAAAAAAATGAGTTCAGGTATCACATTGATAACTTTGAAAGTTCAGGTATCATTTCAAAAGTCCTCGAAGAGTTCAGACACTGTTGAAGTTTATACTTTTGAGGGTAAATTAGTCTTTTAACCTCATTAAGTACCTCACGTGCTAGGCACGTGGTCATAGTTAACGGTTCTGTGACGGAAATCGACCGCAGGTACGACGTTAATACGAAAAAATGAGTTCAGGTATCACATTGATAACTTTGAAAGTTCAGGTATCATTTCAAAAGTCCTCGAAGAGTTCAGACACTGTTGAAGTAAAAAACCCGAATTAAAATACTGTACTTTATCTTTTGCTGTTCTGTACTATTTTTCATATGGATAAATGATGTATTGAAACTTAAATCTCCTGCAGTGTCATTGGGGGCGCTCAGTGGCAGACATCAGTCTACAGGTTCCAGGAGTTCATAATGTCCTAAATTCACTAGCAGTGAGTAGCACACCACACTGAGTACAATGTTTCTCATCACATTGAAAATGTTTCCTCTTCCTATGTGAATGATATCATAAACTATCATTACTTCCCATTCGTAAGCCTGACATTTCATATTAGAGACTTCAGTAAGATCTAACATATTGAAGGCTGCTAACTTGCTTATTAGTTCCTTCCCATTTGTGTTGTGCAGGTTATTGCCACTGTGATTGCATTATACAATAACCAACGTGAAATTAACAATACAATAAATGGTTTGAGGTTGCATTTGAACAATTTTATAGGCGTTTCAAGACGTTTTGAAATGATTGGCACAATATGTGGATGCGATATATATGATGATTATGCCCATCATCCAATGGAAGTTCAAGCAGTTATTCAAGCTGCCTGCCAGAAGTTCCCTATCAAGTCTCTTTTAGTGGTATTTCAGAATCATACTTACAGGTATTGCAGAGTCTCAAACTCTCTATTATCATTAGCATGGTTCGTATATTTGTGGTAAGACTGATCTATGATATAATTTGTAGTCGTTTAGCAGCACTGAAGGATGATTTTGCCATTGCCCTCTGTGGTGCAGATCAAGTTGTAGTTACAGAGGTAAATTCCTTGGTACCTAGAGTTTGTATTATGTGATAGCCAGGTTCATACAAATTGTCCGTTATGATTTCAGGTTTATGCTGCTAGAGAAATAGATGTTGGGAACGTTGGTGGAAGGGAGTTAGCTGCTTCTGTAATCGCCCGCCATGTGAATACATCCCTTCTCTGGTAATACTAAAGTTTTAGGTTTCTTTAGTAAGTACAGGATGCATTTTGGGGAATCCTTTGAAGTAAAATATTTACATACTTTGGGACAATATGATACAATAATGTCTGAAAGAGCATGGAAACATGACTTTGAAAAAACAAAATGACAGTGGGGTAAAATGGAAATCGCAACTCAAGAAAGGGTTTAGTAGGGAAGCTTCTTGTAACTGGATATGATATGCTCATGTGTTAATTTGATGACTGTTGAAAATAAATTCTGGTGGTTTTACAGGGTGATGTGGTAGAGAGGTTGGCATATCAAATATGCAAGAATCCTCATCATGATACCATTGTCTTAACACTTGGAGCAGGTACTTTATGTTTCTTTCAATAATCTCATCCGCCCTCATCAGTTCCATAACAAAGGGACAATTCTGAAATTGAAGTGGAGTCATTGATGATTTGAATCACTCAGGTGATATAACAACGGTGGGCCAAAGCTGCTCTATGAATTGCAAAGAAGTTACTAGTAAACTCTAACCAAATACCCCAAACTGGAGATGGAAAATATGATAACCACTAACCCATCTGTGACCAAGCCTTTGCATGAGGTGATTTGGTTAGATAAGACGCCAACTAGAAGAAAAGAAAGCAATTTTGTAAGTGGTTTAAGGGAAACGAAATGTTCATCTTGACTGAAACACATTGCCATCTAATGGGAATATACAGAATGATAAAGTTTATAGCAGATGGACTTCAGGCTTTTGTTTCTTGCCACAAGAACTTTGGTGCAGAAATGAGGAAAGCCAATGACTAAACTCGAAAGTTACAAGTTCATTTGGTTGCGATGTGCATTCAAGGTAAATCATATGTCTTCTGGAGTTATATCATATATCTTCTGTAGTTATATTGTCCTTAGATTATTGTGAATTCTTATTACAGAATTATTAAACTTTGTATTGAACTTCCGCAGATTAACAGTTATAAGCATAGACAACCAAATTCATCAAATGGTACTGCAAATATCAGGCACGAACTTTACAATCCATAGAGTTCAAGAGACCAGGTACCAATTCTCATTGTTTCTCATTCGAGTAAATACAGCATATTATGCTCGAACAAACAACCACAAAAAAGAACCCACTATAAATCTAAGCCAAACCAATAGAGACTAGAGAAAGACAACATAGAATTGAAATCAAGAAAAAACAAACTTTACCGACTCTCTGACTCTGTACATACACAACTTCTCAGTCTACCTAATCATGAACAATCTCATCTGCAGATGAACTCAACCAAAAGAAAACTAGCCGACTTTGGATCACTGCCACTTCGAAAAGTCCAAAACTCTTCACCCTCCGAAAAATGAGAAGAAGCCGCGCTTCTTGGGCTCTTCCTCAACCATGACAGCCTTCATAGTGTCCTGCTCAACAAGTCTCCATGCAGCCTGCTCGAAAGCCAGTCCAGCCAATGTGGGTGGCCTATTCAAAACCAGAGGGTACCCTCTGTTGGTGCTTCGAATCACCTCCGTGTCCTCCGGAATCATCCCCAATAATGACAATCCCAGCATCTCCTGCACATCCAGCACAGACATCATGTCCTCACCTTTGATCATATCAGTCCGAACCCGGTTCACCATCATCTTAATATCTCTGATTCCATCACACTCCAGCAGCCCAATGACTCTGTCGGCGTCTCGCAAGCTGGTAATGTCCGGCGTGGTCACCAGCACAGCCTCATTGGCCGGAGTGATGGCGGTAATGAATCCAGCATCAATGCCGGCCGGGCAGTCGATGAGGATGAAGTCCGGGCAGCCCTCCTGCCGGGCCTTTAGGGCGTCGACGACCCAGACGAGGGCTTTGCCGCCGAAGCCCATGGGCAATTTGGATCTGGGCTTGGAAATGCACAGCAATTCGAAGTTGGACCAGCGCTTGTCCCTGACGAGAGCCTGGTCGAGGCGGCAGTCGCCGTTGAGGACCTCCACGACGGTGTAGTTGACGCGGTTCTCGAGGCCGAGGAGGAGGTCGAGGTTGCGGAGGCCGACGTCGGCGTCGATGGCGACGACGGAGAAGCCGAGGCGGGCGAGGGAGAGGCCGACATTGGCGGTGGTGGTGGTCTTGCCGACGCCGCCCTTTCCGGAGGTGATGACGACGACACGGGGAGTGTCGCCGGACAATTGGGGCTTCCTGTTGTATTGGAGGACGGAGCGGACGGTGAATGGGGAGGAGTTGGGTTTTAGGGTTTTGGGGTTGTGGAAGGGTTTAAGGGCGGTGCGGCGGTTTGGGGTGGTGGTGATGGAGGGTTTGGGAGTTAGGGTGGGGAGGAGTTGAACGGCGAGCATTGCGGCTTATAGCTCTAGGTGGAGTTTAGGAATCATCAGAAGAAGTCGAGACTCATAAGATGATAAGAACACTGCCATTTTCATTTCCATCTAAAAGGGCTTTCTCAACGAAAACTCAATGCAAGTAATTTGGGCTTTATCAACAGCTTAATTTAGAGATACATAGTATTTTTTTCATTTTATTTTCAATGACCATACAGTGTTCGTGTATGGTCCAAAATTCGATTTATATTGTCATTAAAATGACACTCGTTACACTCGGTATCATTTAGTATAATAGCATTAGCTTTTTGTTTATAAGTGAAAGATTGTGAGTTTGACTCTCGAAAGAAAAATAATGATGTATGTCACCATTGAATTTTGGATCTGTTATAAAGTAGGGAGAAGATAGAGAGAGAATAGTAGGGAGGAAGTAGAAGTGTTTCATTCAGTCTCATTAGCCTCCTTTATATAGAGGTAGGGTTTGCATCAAAGTACATAACTAATGAGTATTTACATGGACATCCACATAGATAATAATATTTACAACACTCCCCCTTGGATGTCCATCAATGAATGATGATATTGGACGCGCTTATTGTTGCCTCGTTAAAAACCTTGCCAGGTAACAAAAACCCAGTGGGACAAAAATAACCATGGTCGAAGGACAAAAAGAGCACAACGCGCATATGTCCTAGGTAGCATGCTTCTGGATGCTCCCCCTGATGAGAATCTCCCCTTGACTGTTGCAAGTCTCATTTATGTATGCGATAAGCTACATGTACCATATCTAGTAGATTGATGTGTCTATCACAGAAGTGAGACCATGTGTGCTTTGCATATATGGGCTCATCACAAAATTTCATACCTGCAAAGGTTAAGCAATACCAACAAAACTAGACGATTTTCAATAAGCCTTACCTCATATGATAAGATTAAAAACAATCTCATATGCTCAAATTCATACACAAAGGAAGAGTTAAACAATATAAAGAAATTGACACATTTAACTTTGTATAATTTAAAACATTGAAAATCATTATGGCATACCTAGCCATACTCATCAATATCTTTGCATATTGATATGTCCATATAAGCTCTTCAAGAGCTCTAAGTAATTCATAACTTTGTGAAAGTTAGAATATGTTGCAACATTATATTCATAATTCGAATTTGATAGTAGTCTCTTCATAATACTCATTAAGGCAATTTAGATCTCGTTGACTAGAACGAAATGAGTACATATGAGCTAGCTTTAGACTCTTTGATTCCATGAGTGAGCTTCAGGCTCTTTCAACCTTTCATGGACTTGCATTTGAATCCTTCAAGGATTTGATAAGCAATAGGCTTATAATGACACTTTACTTTTGAGATTTTGCTTTTAGCAATGTATCTTTAAGATCTTCATAATATACGATGACAACGTGCCATAAATCTCTCGTCAATATAACAGCTATATGTAACACTGTATTTATAGAAAATTGTCATTCGTATAAGGAAACATATTCACAATCTCATGTCTCTATAAATAGACATTGTGTCATAGTGATTTATCTTCACTTTTGATAAATACCCTTTTGTAACTTGTAGGGTTAGAGGTCCAAGTATTTCATCACGTTTCAAATATTGAATTTCATTGGAATTGCCTCTTTCCAATTTGGCCAATAATATACTTTGTCAACATTTATGGTGAAACGTGGTATAGCGTCCATACAGCCCTTAAAGATTTTTGGTAGCTACCAAATGTAAATTATCATCGATGATCAACAATCATAGATCCCACACATTCTTATATGCATGCATTAGCTATAATAAGCTTATTGATATTGGGTACACATGTCACTTCTGGGGCATACATTGTTGCTTCTAGGACAATCATCTCTCATAGATGAATTATGTAGCGAATGTGGATCTTTTTACTTATAATCTCATATAGAGCATTATAGGGTTTGTATAATCTTCCCTGTTTTGGGAATTTAAAATTTTAGACCTGGTGGATACAATCCACACAAATTCACGCCGTTATTCAAATGACAGTAGTCTTTCCTCCCCCTAACGGTGGGAAGACTGTCTTATTATGACCATGCTTAAAAGATGCATTAAAAAATCTATCACTTTCTTGGGAGTGAAGGTGTTCATTGGCTGGTGGCAAACCCAAACCAAGTTTTAGGTCAAAAATGTTTTGTCCATTAGCATCAACCATATTGATTTATTATTGTATCACTAAGACATCATTTCCGAATGGCGTACTTACACCCTCTATATGTGTAGCCATATTAGGAGCTGTGATATTGTTTAATGACATTCTCTTCAGGAGAACCATGTCAATTGGATACATTTGCTTCCTACAAATCAAATGGAATCTACATTGTTTGTATTAATATGGTTGGTCTCAAGGACTTTAACCCAAGTAGATGCCTTTGCATTTAGCATATAATTTTGTCACTTTCTTTTATCAATTCACTAGTTTTGATATTTCTCAAAGTCAAAATGAGACGGTGGATAAATATCTCACACCAATTCATATCGTTCTTCAGGAACAATATTTCTCCCCCTCATTGCAGGAGGATTGTCTCATTAAAGTGACAACTCGCAAATATGTAAATAAACAATTTGCTTGTGAGTAAGATTAGTAATCATCAAACTTGTAAGTGATTCCATGCAACATGGTAGACAAAAGATGAAGTAACCGGTCATGCCAAAATAGTGTATTTGGTTCAAGGAACTTCAGGTTCATGACATCATATGCCTTAATTTACTGCAGAAAATTCGATACAGTAGATATCCGATGGTATAAAGTCTTGTCCAACCATATAATAAGCAAATAATGCAACAATATTTCAAATTCGGTAAATGATAGTAGCTCATTTGGAGCCATAGATCAAGATCTACAACTCTTGATATGAGTGTTACCTTAGCTTGAGTAAACATCAATTGTGAAATATTGACAATTGGAATGGACCAAATTCATTTTGAACTGCTGGCCAGAATGATATACTCAAAATTTTGAGTTGAAGACTACAATCCATAATAAAAGAGTAACTTTATTACGTGGAGAACCTCAAGTTCACTGTCACGTATATATTTGTGTAGTCATAAAGAGGAGGGACTTCAGGCCCTCATATAATTGGAGGTCCAAGAAACTTGAGGTTTCAATTTTTCAATTTATAACAGCCACTTAAGGAACATCAGGTTCCTAGATAATCGGATTTAGAAACATTTAGTTTCAATGAAAACTCACAAGGTTACAATAAATATGTGGAATAACACAATAGTGCTTCCAAGTTGCTTATCGTAAGCAAAAAAATGTCAGGCATGTGAGACGAATCTCAATGTTCTTATTAGTCAATGCAATTTAATTTGACCAGTGCCCATTCAAAAGTGGCTTGATAATCATCCACCAGATAGTGTACCATAGGTGACACACATCCAATTTACAATTTCCTCACATGTGTGGATGTTAAGACAATATTTACATTGTCTCCTGATTTCTCTCTTGCCATGATCCACTTCTGGTGGCATTTCATGGTATAGCCATGTCAATCGGCTTTCTTACTATGTTGGAGGCACAAAATGCAACGAGACAATATATGTGTGCTCTTCTGGAGCCATCAATCAGATATGTAAGATCTGAGATGATTGTTATATTAACCTCATAAGCATAAGCCTTAATAATGTTTTCTGGACACCATGGATAAAATTGCATTGCCTGGAAGTGACTCAAAACATAAGTTTAAAGATGACACAAATCAATTGGTAAGAATTGAACAGTAGATCTCATAGGGTATACACGAAGCTTCTGGTCCGTGTTATACAGGTAAAACATGACGTTTAATTATTGTATTGTTGTTTGATGTAGATTAACATCAAATGCATTTTGAACTTCTGGCCAAAATAATATACTCGAAATGTCGAGTTTAAACTTCATGACCATGACTCATGAGTGAAGGACTTTAGATGGTCATCTAGTTAGTATGATCATTGAGGAGCTTCAGGTCCTCATGTAATTAAGGATCAAGGAACTACAGGTTCAGATCTCTTTTAATTACAAAATCCACGATCACAAATTTGGGGTATACTCATACTCATTCGTCATAAACCAACAGTAAAATATCTGCTTACTTTTAAATTGGTGTCAATATAATTCCCTCAAAACTTCAGGTTTGGGGCTGACCGAGATTAAAACTCTTCAATAAATTGTCCATATATCCACTCGAAACTTAAGGCTCGAGTCTGCACAATTAGAACTTCAGGTTCTAAGGTGGAATGCTTTAAGCAGACATAAAGAAGAATGTATCAATCGACATATGAAAATTTACTCGAAACTTCTAGTTCGAGTTGACATAAAGTCAAATAAACTATGAATGAATTGTATGTGTAATCGAAGCTTCAGGTTTGAATATATATATATATATATATTTTTTTTTTTCTATGAACTGCAAGTTCTAAAATTTCGTAATTTGAACTTCGGGTTCAAATAAATTTGATGCTCAAAACTTCAGGCTCGAGGTGACTAAAGTGAAGCTTTAAGTTCACTTTTAACTAATTTATATTTTATACTCAAAGCTTCGGGTTTGAGTTTTACTGTTAGAACTTCAGGTTCTACTATGAAATTTTGAACTTCTGGTTCAAAAAAATTACACTCAAAATTCATATGTTCGAGGTATAGGACTGCTGGTCCGTATGAGTAACAAAAAAATAAAATAAATAAATAATAATAATTTAAAAGATAAGTACTGTAATGTAATTAAGTACATAACAAAATAGAAAAATTGCAGGGAAGAAAAATAAATAGATAAATTATGCAATAAAGTTAACTGTGGAAACTTCTGGTTCCATTAAATGAAGAAATACACAGAACTTCTGGTCCGGTTAACTTCATAATACATGATAATCTTGTATCTCATCTAACAAAAGACAATATGAGAACCAAGTTCTCTGATCTAAATGCTAGTCAGAAGCTTCTGGCTTCGATTGATTGTCCAACTTTGAACTGCAGGTTCTAAAGGTGGTTTGAATTCCAAATTCAAAAATAGTCATAAGGAGGAAGGAAACCCCAACATCAAAAAATAATCGGAGGAACTTCAGGCCTTCTTATAATTGGGGATTGACAAACATTTGAGTTCATATACTTGATTATATAGCTCTGAGGATCTTATGGCCCTCGTAATTGCATAAGTTCTGAGGAGCTTCAGTCACAATTTTCCAATTTACATTTCATGACCCTTGAGGAACTTCAGGTCCCCATATGACTAGAGATCACAACATGTAGGTTTGATCATTGTTTAACTTCTGAGGAACTTCCGGCCCTCATTAATTTTATAAGCTTTGAGAAAATTCATATCGCAGTTTATACTATATAGTTTTCAGAAGAGCTTCAGGTCTTCATGCAATTAGATCCAAAGACTTCAGGTCTTGATCTGGGGTGCAATAATTATCATTTATATATGCTTGCCAATACATGGAGATACATCCGTATATATCCAAAAAAAACTCCCTCTTTCTTCGAACATAAAAATGTATGCTCGATCGGACCATGGGATAACATTTGTGAAGCATAATTATAACTAAAAGTAACTTACAAATAATTATAACTAATCACATATTCCCAGACTAGAGTTCAAGTGCCAATCAGGGATGTACTCACATATAATTATAACTAATCAAAATTTACTCGGCATTGAAGTAACTTACCAGCCTTGCCTGAAGCCCTGAACCAATAAATGCTAAACCTTTCTCATGTGATTAAACCATATCAAGATCGGAACCCCATTTGCAAGTCTGCATTCGACGAAGAACACAGCATACCCCCCCCCCCCCCCCCCCCCCGAATTCCTCAATTTGAAACTCCTGGAAATTTAACCCCAAACTCACCAATTCAAGTGCCAATCCATGCTCTAGCATTGGCTTGTAAAACATGAACTGGATATAATCAAATAGATTATGAATAAGAACAGAAAAAACCCGTCAAAGCATGCTTGTGAAACAAAGCATATACGTTTATAATATAATCCAATTTGTTTGCATAATTCATAAATGCTACAAGAAAACAAAACATGAAGCAGAAACGGGCTTTGGTTTAGATAGAAGAAGCAAGGATAAGAATAAAAAAAACAGTCATATTTACACAATGAAAACGAAGTTGGATTTGTGTGCTTAGTTTAAGACTTTTAGGCAAAATTAAACTCTGACTCTTCAACCATTCCCATTTATGACCGTGAGTGATATCAAGGCACTGACAAATAGATATATATAAATCATTCTACTGCAATCATTGCAATAGAAAAGAATTAGTATCGGCAAGAAAAGAAACTCATAGATCAAAATTATTGGTAAAAATAAACAATATCGTTGCACCAAATAACAATTTGATCATCACAGAGTTTTAAAAAAAATTTAAGAAGAGCAAAACGTGCTGATAACGTGTTATAAAGTAGGGAGAAGATAGAGAGAGAATAGTAGGGAGGAAGTAGAAGTGTTTCATTCAGTCTCATTAGCCTCCTTTATATAGAGGTAGGGTTTGCATCAAAGTACATAACTAATGAGTATTTACATGGACATCCACATAGATAATAATATTTACAACAGGATCACCCTTGTTATTGTTTTTATGTACCGTTATTGTCTTAATGAAGGTATCTTACCATTGTTACCCATCTTTAGTGATTCTGAGAAGCATCTTACAATTGTTATCGATCATATTAGTGATTCCGGTCTTTGTTTGGACAACCAGTTGAATAAAAAGTAAATGTTATCTTTTGGTTCTAGACATAATGTCATCTCCCGGTTTGGTTCGGAACGGTTTCAATTTTTGGCTAAAACCTTTCCAACCTTAGAGCATCTCCAACAGTGATACTTATATTCATAGCTAAAAGTAGCTAAAAGTGAAATATAGCTAGTTAGCTATTAAGTTATGCTCCAGCAGAATTCCTAAATTTCAAGTTAAATTTAGGTTTTAGTTAAATTTTCTCTCATCCTAGCTAAATATAGCTAGAGTGTTTAGCTAAAGCTAAATTTAGGTATTGGATAGCTATTCTATTGGAGATAGATTTTATCCTAATATTTGTTAAATTTCAAAAAAAAATTAAAATAGCTACTCTCTTGGAGATGCCCTTAGCGCTACGCCGAAGAGCGTCCCCAACTTCGGTGTTTCTCCTTTTGAGCTTCGGCCAGCTAAATTGTCGGCCCAAAAACAGTAAAAAAAAAAATATCTATAATTCACACTGCTTGAGCTGGAATAATGAAGGCCCAGATTCGGCATCACCAAGTAGAACCTCTCCGAAGCCTATCTACTTATCTCCTGCTAGCTTACGCTAGGCAAGCAGACGGCCACGATGGCCAAAGCGTCGGTAGATCTATAATCCTGGCCGTTGAATAAAAAACAAAAGTAGATATATTCTCAAGGAAAGCGCGAAAAGTCTGAGATTCTAGATTTACCAATTTCAATCAACGGAGTCACGCGTCGCTTTCCAATGCGTGACGTGCACGATTAGAGTCTCTCTCTGAGGCGTCGGTTATTTCTCTGTCACGAAATTTTCACTTTCTTTCTTCTTCTTCTTTTTTTCTTCCACAACTGCTCTCTGTTTAGATCCAACCACTCCCAAAACTAAACTTCCGATTTCAACTTCCGGCCGATGACCTACAGATCCCGGCGTTCTTCTCCGCCTTTCGTCTAATTCCGGTTCGCTTTCTCGATCTCTCTCGCTTTTGATTTCGTTTGATTATGATCTCATGTATGAATCTGATTATGATTATTGGATTTCGAGTAGATTTGTTTGATTAGGTTGATCGGTGTTTGGATCCGATATGAAATCGGTTACAATTGTAGAATTTGAAGTTGATTAGTTAACGCGGTTATGTGCGTGGACTAGTTTTTGGTACAGATCTGTTTGGTTGTGTATTGATTTGAACAAATTAGATGACGTTGATCATCGGGAAATTGAATGAAAGTTGAATCAATGGTCTGTCTGCAGTTTTCGTTATCACTTTTGTACGCAGTTGTTGAATTGAATTGAGAATTTGTTCATGGATGTATCGGGTTAGTGTTGTTTTTATTGACAGATTGGGTTGATTTGGTTTTGTTGGTTATGATTCAGGTTGTTATGTTTAGGACCTTGGGGATTTAGAGTTGACTCATTGGTTCAGTGCTTTGTCAAATTGTCAATGAGTATGATGTTAGATCTGACATGTTTGTGATTTCTGGGATACTGTTATGTAGGTCCAATTTTAGGTTATATAGATCTTATTCAGGTGTTTATTGTCTTCACTTTGGTTATCACGGGGCTATAGGTATATTAGTGGGACTTATATCTGATTTGTGTTGTTTGGCTTTTGTAGAGTGCAACTTTGTTTTTTTAGCACCGTACTGTACTCATGGTCATGATTTTGGGGTTTTCTCTTCACTGTGACCTGGATAGTCTCGGTGTTATTTTAGTGGTCTTTGTTGTTTACTTTCTATTGGCATAATCAAGTCTGGATTCCTTTTTGTTGAGCGTGTGCGCAGAACTGGATTCATGATATTCCATTGGGCTGAGGATAGTTTCGTTGAAGTTTGTGTTTAAGTGCTTTCAGAAACTATGAGTAGCTGTCAGTGTTGTATGATTGTCGCTGTGTGAGTCGAAAGAGTTGGATTGGACATCTGTTGATGCATTGGTCTTATTTGTTTCTTAATTGTTTGTTCTTTTCTTTGTGCAGAATTAAACATGTTTATTGAGTTGGTTACTAAAATAGAGGTATAGATGTTTCACCTTGCTGATCCCTATGTTGACTGTCTTTACTTTTTTCTGCAGTGAGGAAGGCCATGTGAGCGGTTTTAAGCAGATTGTTATTATTGCTTCAATAATTGGCATTTGATGATCAGTTCTTCTAGCATGATCAGCATGGGAAAATGCAAAGGTTGTGGGAAATTAGGAAGAATGATGCCAAGGGGTGGATCAGTGAGCACGTATCAGTTTGCCCTTCTGTTGTCTCCTGTTGTTTCTGTCTGGGATTGCATCGTACGCAAAATGAGGTATTCTTACAGACCTGAGTGGGTGTAGTTCTGAGGATCATTGTAGTATATTAGTTTTCAACAAGAGAATTAATTAAATTTTATTTAGTGATATAGAAAACTAAGGGGACATAGTTATAGGGAAAATGTATACTAGAGGAATTTCAAAATAAGTTAAACAAAGTGAGCTGTTTAGAGGTTGTTAGTCTAAATGGATAAAATGGAGTGTAATAAAGTGCAACCTGTTATGAGAAAAGTTAAGAAGAAGCAGGTGAAGGATGAGTTGGATCGTCAGAAACAGGCTGAGAAAAAGAAGAGGCGCTTGGAGAAAGCTCTTGCTACTTCAGCTGCCATCATTTCGGAACTAGAAAAGAAAAAACAGAAGAAGAAGGAAGAGCAACAGAGGCTTGATGAAGAGGGTGCTGCAATTGCCGAGGCTGTTGCCCTGCATGTTCTATTGGACGAAGACTCTGATGACAGGTGCGAAATTGTTATGAACAAAGATGAAGTGCTTAAGTCCTGGGATTGTCCTGGTGATTTTGACTTGTTTATGGGTGGAGGAAGGGCTTGCTATCCTTACCAGGATTCTGCAAAGTGTTCACTTGAAGGAATGGGGTGGGGATCTAATGGTTACAGATCAGGGTGCAAGTGGGGTGGTTTGGGGAACAATGAATGGGCATTCTCAACTAGGCCTTATGGAAGGGATTACCGCCACCCTTCATTTTGCCAGGAAGCAGGTTGGGGGCCAACAGGATTTGCTGCTGGTCTCATTGCGGCACAGGCTGTTTCATCTCTCCAGATTGCAGAGGATTCACATGAAGGCACAATTGTGCTTGATGGTATGCTAAGACGGTAGATGACATCTGAGTCAAATTGTCATGTTAGTGGAAACTAACCTGGGCTATATTCCAATAAAATAATTTTCTGTATATAATTTTGCGAATGTTTGTTTTCATGAGATACACAACTCTCCAGTTTGGTCCATGTATCAGAGCTATGCTCTTCTTTTGTTTTTATATTTTCTTGGAGGAATTCTTCTCTCTCTTCTTTGTGTGGTGAAACAATGTAGTTTTCTCGGATCTTTACTGAAAGAAAATGTTGTGATTATGAATAATCCCCAGTTTGCATTCCATTTTATGACACTAAAGCATACTCAGTAAACTGGAGTTACTGCATTAATTTGAAGGCAATGTGGGAATGCAATTTTGAAGGCTTAGTATTAACCTCTTCCGGTTCAAAAGGAGGTTGAACATTCTGTTGTTTGAGGACAATGCACTCACGATATGTGCGCATATTTTCGGGACAGGTGAGAAGCTTCACTGTTCACAGAACATCCACCCCCTCCATAAACTTGTCATATAAATACGAAGTCAATTTCATTAGAATTGATCGAAGAGAACGTTGTTATGAATAGAATGCAATTTTGAAGGCTGGAGTACATTTGCTGACGACAGTTCGTTGGGGAGCTGATAGTGTTCTTTTGGATGGATACAAGGTTTGCCAAATTTATGCATTGCTCTTTAGAGTTTAACGTATCTAAAGGTAATAGACTTGGCAACCATATTAAATTTTGTTTCTAAAGGTTGGTCATGGCAGCCTGCTTTGATTGAGAATCTATGGCTTGGCTTGAAAAGACATTCACTCTTATGGCTCTTTGTTTCCTGGTGAGATTCTCCTTTGCTTTGGCTGTTGCCCTGAATGTCCTACTGGACGAAGTTCCCAGTGTTCCAAAAGCAAAACTGAAATTTGACATGTGCCAATGGACTTTCATGGGCAGAAGTGTTCCCATGGTTAAACCAAGCGCAAATAAAATATGACCTCTACTGAGGAATTGTGGAAATCTTTGTCGACAAATGTATAGACCAAAAACAAAACTAAAACATGACTTTAGCTGACGAACTATTTGTTTTAATCAAATATCCAGACTACAGTTTTCATCAAACAAATACCAATCTTTCTGTACCGCAACGAAAAATAAAACACAAGAAAATCTTATCAGAAGCCATGAAAATCAATTCGTACAATAAAGCAACTACAAGCTCGTACAATCAATTGAATATATTGCAGTTTTCTGGGAAATTGACGGGCAGAATCCAGTTCAACAATAAAATCATCTTCAATGATACACAATTAACACATGGATGGCCTTTGCACAGATTAAACTAGTACATATTGCAAACATGGAATTACAAAACCTAACTATGCAATGGTCGGGAATGTTGTGGTAGCGGCAAGTCTGAATCTGTCTGCTGCAATGGTCGGGAATGTTGTGGTAGCGGCAAGTCTGAATCTGTCTGCTGCAATGGTCGAGAATGTCGTGGTAGCGGCAAGTCTGAATCTGTCTGCTGTTGCTGCCGAAGTGCCTTCTCTTCACTATCAAATTCAGAACTACTAGACGATTTGGCTCCATTAGGGATTAGGTTTTTGAACCAAGCTGATTGAAATCTAGGGGCCCCTCTATTTGAATTTCCAGGAGCTTCGGGAGAAGCTATGACATTGTTAGTGACGCCAACAAGGAAACGATAAGCAACTTTGCTAGCCGATACAATCTCTGTCTTGGCTTGTTTAAACTGCAACACCAGAAACTGTCAGACTCGCATGCGATAAAACAACCAAAGCATATAGTAATATTGTAGTAAATGACAGTAACTCACACCTCAACACGCCAAAATGAGAGGGAGCTTAAAACAAAGAAAAACACATTGTTATAGGATATGTGCCCTTCACAATGAAATGAAAGATACAGACGACGTGATGTTTTATGTGAAAATTCCATTCATCAGAAGACAACATAGATGGCATGGCATTGTTTGTTTTGTTTCCTCTAATGATGCTTCCAATGTCGCTCTTTGAGTCATTGTTTGTTCTAAGGCCCTTGAACAGTAACACTTGGCCCACTTTTCATTTGTTGTTGGAATAATTAAATTTTACAGGGGTGTTTTCAATTTTGTACTCAGAGTATCAAATATGATTTTAAATATTATCGTCTATGGACCCCAGCTTACCTCAATTTATCATTTCTATACCCAGATTTAAAAATTTAGAAAACAAAATCTGTCATACCTCCAGATTGGCAGTTAACTAAAAACATGACACTGCCAGAGAATGAAAAAAAATCAATAGCTTCCAAAACTTTACTTTTTTTAGTAAGAATAGCAGTTGCAGACTTGCAGTTGCAGACTTTCACTATGATGACCATATTTGTAATGTGTTACAATGGTACTCCACATTTTATGTAATTGAGAAAAGCATCATTATATCAAAGCAAGTTAACAGCCAAATCGAACACTTTTTTGCAAACTTCAGAAATTTCATCAATGTATGCACTGAGCGTATACCACCCAGCATGGGCACTGAAAATATAACTTTAAATCATGTATCCCGCAATGATAATGAGAATGAAACGGAGATAATATTAGCAATGACAAATCTAGCTTAGCACCCCAGATTCTGCAGAAGATAACTCACCCGTACTGCTGTGTTTCCTGCTACTTCCATTGCAGCATCACCCGCATGTGCAAAGCGATTAACCCAGCCTGTGAAGAAGACTATAAGACTAGGTCCACAGTAATTTACAAGGAAATTTTGCAAATGCAAAGGCATTAAAACACTACAACCATAACTTTACAACCAGATACTCATTTTAACAGTCTAATACAGAAATGCCTAATCAATTATGTAGCATGCACGTTCAAGTACATAATTGATTACAAAGTAACTAGGGAAGCAAGGCACATATATGCACTTTAACAGTGTAGTTTCAAGACAAGGCATGTAAAGAATCAAACCCGAATAAGAGACTTTTCAAACAGAAAATCAGGAGTTATGACAGTAACGTGAACATTTGTATCCTCAACATAGACAACACTTTCTCAAAGAAAAAGCTGACGGAAGTTTACAAGAAGAAAACATGAAGGACTGCCATGATACTTATGAATTGGGAGGGCCCTACCCACCATAGAATGACTAGAGAAAAAGATCATGCAATGACTTTAAAAAAAATAATAATAACCACTTTGGAAGTAGCATGATGTGAAAACCAACTGTGATTCCCAAAACATCATCTGGATTTGGTGCCAATGAGTTCATTGCATGGATGAAAAAGAAAAAGCAAAATAGAAAACCAATCAAATTGATCATTTCCACAAAATTGCATTACTCAATCTGAATTCGGCCAAACAGATAATAGAAAATGTTTTTTGGGTGGTGAAAGAGGGTGAGCAAGGAAATAAGTTTGAGGGGTGGCAAAAGTGCCCCTCCGGAAAATACATAAGAGCCCTGCATAACATGAACCTAACAAATAGACGTGCCGCAAAATAAAAACTGCAAATGTGGGATTAAAATAAATTAATTATGTTTAAATTCATGCCACGCTACACAAGGATTAGCTACATAAATGATCTTTGCCACTCCTTATTAAAGCACAAGTCCAGATGCAACTATATATCTTTTTTCTAAACTATAAATGATCTTTGCCACTCCTTATCAAGGCAATTGACATGTACAGAGGGACAACTCACTGAGCATTTCACTTGTCAGTCAAGTAATCCCTGAGTTGCACAGCATGAGCATTCAAGCTTGAGAATGACTTGTAAACTACACTCTCAGACAATATTATTACCTGGAAGCTTTGGCACGCCAAGTCTTTCGCATAGCTCATCACAAAAGTGATTGCAATTTTTTGATAACAAGTCATAAGTAAACCCAGGCCACTCTCTACTGAGTTCCCTTAAGATTTGATTGACCTTGAAGATTGAACAGTCTGTTGTTCCAAGGACGATGCTTTCACGATATGTGTACATTGGATTTTTTCCTGATGGACAACTGAAAACACCACTTCCTTGTTCACAGAACCCAAATGACCATTCGTCTTCCCCATAAACCTGTCATATACAAAATAACAATCACATTAGACTTTATGCCAATAAAGCATATACCATTAATGACTGCAATACTGAAGTCATATGGAAATTAAATGAATACATCACGAACTAAGGCAAACTATACGAATCATGTTCTGAGAATGTGGGGATAGCGAAGTAAGTAAGTGACTTGCATAGTTACTTTCTTTAAGGCTTAACCCTCTTATTAGCGAAACAAAGAGCCAAACTCCAAACAGTGTCCAAAACAGATCCCAGGCGCTTTCTAGTTCACAATTCAAACTGAACAGAACGGTTATAACACAAAAGGCATTCCACATTCACCACACTGTGAAACACTTATTTAGGTAACTCATAAATTCACAAACAACTCGATGCAAAAGTTACAACCAAGATCAAATCCATTTCACTGACTTGCAGATTTCATTGTTTTCAGATTATCAACTCTATCAGGCAAACTAACCAATTCGCAACACATCCGAGCTTTCGATAACAAGTCAATACCACAGGTCATTTTCTACAATCAAAATGAACATATAATCACACAGAATCAAAGTCAACAGTTCCAGGTGCCTAAAAAAAAAGCTCCAAAACCCTAGATCTCCCAGCCAACTATCAATTACAAGTTTATACTACTCTCAAATTACGAACATATACTTGCATGAGGAGAGAGAGAGAGAGAGAGAGGACCTGAACGGCGCTGTGGAAGATGCCGCCGAGGCCAATACCGTCCTTGAAGATCTTGTTGATCTGCATAATGGTGCTGTTCGTCTTGTCCGATCCACTATTCGTCACATCGTATATATGCAGCACAACCTCCGCCATCTTCCTCGCCGGAAAACCTAACCCTAACCCCCTCTCCTTCTCTACCTCCTCTCTCTCTCTCTCTCCAAAAACCAACGAACTAATCCCCACTTCAATTCCCGCCACTTTCCGCTCGCTCTCTCAGCGATTCTCTCCGGTTTCCTTATCGGAATATTCCCTCCTCGATTCCCTCAATTTCTCTCTCAGACCACTTTTGGCGTCACTCTTTGAATTCCAGAAGAAAGAAATAGAGAGAGAGAGAGCAACTGATTCAATAACCAAATTTTTCAAAACCGAATATCATGGGGTTTTTGGCCTTTTTCGCTTTTCGCGAGGGGCATTTCGGGGACAAAATTAGCCCCGGAAGTCTGGTGAGAATTACGGAATTGACAGGGGTTGGGACAGCTGTCCGCGACTGGGGCGACGATTCTGAGTTGTGATTAGTTTGAGTTGGACAGGTGGACCTACGTGTCACGCCGCTCAAATTATTAACGGTTCGGACAGGTAGTTCGATTACCGTTCTACCCCTCGTCGACGTCGGTGAGATCTGGAAAAACTCTTTTCTCAGTTTTCTCTCTCTAGCTTTGCGACAGAGTGAAGCATCCGGCGTCGTTTTGGAGGTTTCTTGTCAAACTGGGAAATGGTAAACGATGACGATCCTTTTTCTTGTATTTTAGGTCAAATTGGCAACTAATTATTAATTAACTTCTAAATTTTTAGTTAACTATGGAAAGTTCTAAATAGACGCCGAAGTTGACAATTTAGAGCAAATGCATCAATGTTTTGATGTCAATAGTTAATTTGCCAACCTTATTGTCTGTTCATCCAAAGCGGCGGTTGTCTTCAATTTGTCAATATAGCAATCAAAGGCAATTATGTTGCCAATACACTATTTAAACTTAAAATTGCTAATATTAATAATTTAAGAAATATTTTGTGTATTTATAGAATTTATAGCTGGTGTAGAGAAGAAAGTGAGTGTATTTTATATAATTTTTTTTTAAATGAGATTCTTTTTTTAATGTTTCGGAATAGATTATGTGAGAGGGAGGTCCTATTCATGCATACACAATTAGCATTTAGAGCTCCGTTCATAATTTTGTCATCAAACTGCCAAATTTAACCGTATTCCTTATGTATTTCTCTTTTCATTTCATCATCTTCCCACCTCCCCCTATCTTTCACACCACCAACCAACGTCCTCCACAATTGAATGGATAGTTACCAATGTCCTCCACAATTGAATGGATAGTTGCAAACTTGACCTATTTTTCTTTTTTCTTATTCTCCATTCACTTATAAATTCCTTGAATTTTAGAATTTATAAAACTCATTATATGAAAACCCAGGTTCAATTTTGGATAATTCAACGAAGTTAAACTCAAATCAGTAGAACATTAGATCTTTTGTATGATTTGGAATTGTCATTGAGTTAATTTAATTGTTTAGTTGTAGATTGATAAAAACTGTTGCACAAAAATCATGAACCACGCACATGATTACTTTGCCATTCAAACATATTTCTATTCAAGTGTATTTGTTTATGTCGATCAACTTGTTTAGAAAGACCAGAATTGAAGCATGTCTGATACTCTGATCCGTTTTAATGATTTAAAGAAGAGTTATGGAGGTTGGGCATGACTGATTCTCTGGGTGGAATCAGGCACGGAGCCACTAAGAAACCAACTGGGTCCCGTGTCCCAGTTAACTAAATGAACAAAAAATATTTGTAGATATCATACATATATTTACTGCTTCAGATTAGCTTCAGACTTCTCCAACACCCACCATGCTTCATCTCTATACTTTATGCTTGCAGTCATTCTGGATTAGTTCAGGAAGGATGGAGATTCTTTGATATTATGAGAAATGATTACAAAATTAATCGAGCCCATGTTGGAGCATTATGCTTGCATGGTAGATCTTCTTACTCGCACTGGGAATCTAACCAAGGCTATATAAATTTATTAACATGATGCCAATTGAGCCAGATGCCACAATCTGGGGTTCCTTGCTCTGTGGTTACACTTGTACCATTGTAGGATTCACCATGATGTGAAACTAGCAGAGAAAGTTGCAGAGCATGTCTTTGAGGTAGAGCCAGAAAACACTGGGTTACTTCTAGCAAATATTATGCAGAGGCAGAAAAGTGGGAAGAGGTGAAGAAGTTGGGGGAGAGGATTAATCGGCGAGGTTTGAAAAGAATCCGGGCTGTAGTTGGATAGAGATCAAGGGAAAAGTTAATATCTTTGCTGCGAGAGACACTAAATGATTCTATAGATTAGCTTTAAATTTCATATTTGAATGCATGTTGGGTGTTGGAGAAGATGAACTGGACGTCATATATTATAGTGGTTAATCTTTTTGTGCCCAGTAAATTCAAAATTCTCGCTCCGCCACTGGGTGTAATTGTGTTTAAGTTTTTTTTTGAAATAAGGGTAAAAGATGATATTTAAAATTCCAAAAAGTTAAGAGCTCTAAATACCAATTATGAAAGTATAAATAGAGTCACTCTATGTGAAAACAAGCAAAAAAATTTGAGTTGGTTTTCTGGCCTCACGTGCTAGTGGGAACCATAAATTGGTTAAGCTAATTGGCTTGCTAAGAATTGGCAAGCACATTGATTGTATTGGGTGAGCTATGCAAATTCGTCATGCCAATACCAATTGCTGCATTGATCTTTTTCGCAAAATTAGCAATTGGCACTCATATATCACTCCATGGGTGCATTTGATCTTATCGACTAATTGCAACTAGAAAGAGGATTATGAAAATGAGATTCTTAGAAAGTCATTTCCCCGACACTATCATACGAGTGACTAGTGACCGAACATGGTAAAACAGGGTCGAGGGCGCTTTTTTTCACATTGATCTAACAAATGATGATTAAAAAGTGAATAAAGGAACCCGCCTTTTTGAGTAGAGACACCACCTCCCACTATATCTCACCTACAGATTGGTAGTGTTTCCGCAATACCAAATGCATCATATGAAACACAATAAACATCGTAATGCTTCACCAGATCATTGCTAATTGACACTTCTGTAAAGTGTGACCTATAAAGTATAAACCTTTTTCTTGTGGATGTGGTAATGCATTTGTTCCCACTCATTCTATTTTTTTGTTCTCTTCACCCATTTCTTATATTGATTGGCCACACTTTTAGAAGTCTACAGAGTAAATGACAACACCCACACACTATTAAGCAATAACAACCGCCACAAAAGTCAGAAAAGTTTGAGTACAAGAATCTTGCTCCTAGTTCAGAACAGCTAGCTTTGCCAGCTAGAACTTCAATTTCTGAAAAATGCAAGCTTCCCATGATTCATTATAATCCTGTGTATAAAGTATGAGATTCAATGAATATAGGCTTTTGAATTTGAACTGGTGCTTGAAAAATGGAAAACTGTTGTAGTATATATGATTCACATGTACAAAACATGAGTCATAGTATAAATGTCTATATCATGTATACAAATAGGTACTTGAGTGTATAATGTAGGTATTGTGACTTGTGTGACAAGCTTTATGCCAAAGGGCAACAAGCATGGCATTTTATCATCATCACAGCCACCATAGAAGGCTGCAGCTGTGAATGTAGAGGTTATCAAATTGAGTTACTCTTTGAGCTTTCACACTTGTAATATTTTCCTATAAATACCTCTTTGTGTGAGATGAATAAACACACTTGAATCTCTATTCTCACAGAAACATTACTCTCTCTCTCTGTTTATCATTTCATACTTGTCCTCAAACACGTTATCAGCACGAAATTGCTCTAGAATTAGAATCGAAATTGAAAAGAGGAGAGGTAGTTCATAATCCGATCGAAGTCATTTTTTCAAACTTGCAAAAAACCTCCAAACCCTAGCTCATATCAAAGCCCTTGATTCAAGAAGCTCAGAACCGGTTTCAGAACGCCCAGAACCGGCCGGAAACAGCCTGAACCGGCCACCAGAAAAATCGAACCGCTGCTGAACCGCTGTCGAAGTGCTGCCGAGACCTGCCGAAAGCTCCTGCCGAGTGCTGCCGAGTGCTGCCGAAAGCCCCTGCCGATACCTGCCGAAAGCCCCTGCCGAGTCCTGCGCAGCAGCTGCCGAGCACCTGCCGAAGCCCTGCGCAGCAGCTGCCGAGCACCTGCCGAAGCCCTGCGCAGCAGCTGCCGAGCCACCTGCAGGCCATCTGCCGAGCAGCTGCGCAGCAGCTGCCGAGCTCCTGCCGAGCAGCTGTCGACACATCTGTCGACAACTTTCCGGCGACTTTTCCGGCAACTTTCCGACAACTTTCCGGCGACTTTCGGACAACTTTCCGGCGACTTTTCCGGCAACTTTCCGACAACTTTCCGGCGACTTTTCCGGCAACTTTCCGACAACTTTTCCGGCGACTTTCGGACAACTTTCCGGCAACTTTCCGACAACTTTTCCGGCGACTTTCGGACAACTTTCCGG
Organism: Rosa chinensis; assembly: GCF_002994745.2. Classification (NCBI taxonomy): domain Eukaryota; kingdom Viridiplantae; phylum Streptophyta; class Magnoliopsida; order Rosales; family Rosaceae; genus Rosa; species Rosa chinensis. The sequence continues at coordinate 64,794,253 of NC_037088.1, read as the reverse complement.
CGACTTTTCCGGCAATTTTTGGACAACTTTTTCCGGCAATATTATTCCAAGGTAATATTTACTAAAAGTTCCCGTTTTTGAGTTTTTACTCTATTCTTCTTCTCTTTATTTTTCTCGGGAACTTACAATCAAAAGCGGAATTCCAAGAAATTCACGCTAAACGAACTAAGAGCGTTCGTAATTATGAACTAAGAGTGTTCATAATATTCGGACTAAGAGTGTCCGCAAAACATCATTGTTTTGGTCTAAAGATTATTGATTTTAGATTTCGTGGAAGTTTTGAACTCCGAAACTAATATATCTTCTCTTATCTTCAGGATGTCGAATGCACCTAGACTCGACTTTCAAATGCTTGACTCAACGGGTTCGGAATACTATAGTTGGGTAACCGACGTTGAGAACCACCTCACTTCAAGAGGGATATTGCCCATAATTCAAGCTCCTAATCCAGGCCTTGTGTTCCAAAGAACACCTACAAAGCATGCACAAGCTATTATCTTGATGCGGCGCCATATGGATAAAGCTCTCAGACTAGAGTATATGTCAATGAGAGATGCTCGAGACTTATGGGTAGCGCTAGAAGAGCGTTTTGGTAATATCCAAGATACCCTCCTCCCTGACTTGAAGGTTCAGTGGAATAATATACGCTTCTCCGACTTTAAGTCTGTTGCAGAATATAATTCGGAAGCTCTTCGACTCAAAGCTATGTTGAAGTTCTGTGGAAAGCCTCTCACAGAAGATGAGCTACTTGAGAAGACTCTCTCCACCATTCCCGTCTCAGCAATTGTGATATCAAAGCAATTTCGCACAGAAGTCAATGCTGGACGAATTACAAGGTTTAATGAGCTTATTAATATTTTGTCGGTATCTGAAAAGTACGACAACATCCTTGTAAAGAATTATAATTCTAGGCCCATAGGAACCAAGAGCGTCCGTGAGGCAAATTATAATGCACCCAAAAAGGGGCGCAAGCAGCAATACCCTAATAATAAGGGACAAGAAAGGCGTACGGGCCCATATAACCACCCCAATAAAGAGAGAAACCGCAACTTTAAAGCGGACACTCGTGGTGGCAACTTCACACGTGGTGGTAACTCCACACGTGGCAACTTCACACGTGGTGGCAACTCCACACGTGGGAGAGGTGAATATAATAACAATATGGGCCGTGGAGGTCGCATCATAAGGCGTGGTAGTAGCAGTAACCCTCCTAGGGAATATCCACAACATGGACAAACTGCACCTCCAACGAAAGGAGGCAACCATAATGACGTGTGTCATAGATGCGGATCAATCGAGCATTGGTTCAAACAATGCCATGCAAGTACTAAACTAGCTGCAAGCTACAAAGAGTATAGGCAAAACAGGGAGCAAGAATCCAACCTTGCCGAAAATGAAGATAGTGAAGATGTCAATCTCACAATAGAGGACTTCAAAGCTGAACAAATGCACGAGGATGCAGCAGACTTTGATTAGAATAGTCATTTTCTATTTTCCAAGGGCAAATGTGCCTTAATCAATAACAATTGTATTGACTTTTTCTTATGTGGTGTACCCAATGAAATATGATGTCTAGGAAAGTAATTGAGACCATGGTATTTAAGCGAGCCTCGCTCCACCAACATCTCTCTACTTCCCTGGTCATATTTCATTGGAATTACCAAACGGAATGAGCAATTACAATTTGTATAAAGTTTGATTGTACTTTGGAATAGACTTTGGAAACCTTGATGTAATCATTGGTTATTTTCCTTATTAATAAAGTATCGCATTCAATGTCATGGACATGTGTTAATATTCCGAACTTTACTCCTTTTTCAGTATGTTTTCCGGAGAAATGGAATGCCTTCTTGATAGTGGCACCACACATACTATATTACGACACAGGCAATTATTTTTATGGATGAAGCCTAGTCGATCTTCAATAACTACGATGGCAGGATCATCACAATTGATTCATGGTCGAGGACCAGCTCAATTTTTGTTGCCAAATGGCACGAATATTAATATCATCGAAGCTCTATATGCTCCTAGGGCTGGAAGAACCCTATTGAGTTTTAAAGATATAAGAGCCAATGATCTTCATGTGGAAACACATTGTGAGAATGGACAAGAGTTCCTTTGCATTACCTCTAATAACTACGGAAATACACGAGTATTAGAGAAACTTATGTGTCGCTCTAGTGGATTATATGCAACCACTATCAGAGTAATTGAATCCAACCATGTCATGAATGAAAATTTATGGGATTCTGACACATATAGACTTTGGCACGACCGCTTGGGTCACCCAGGTCGTGATATGATGCTCCGTATATTAAAAACTTCACACGGACATCCATTCTTCAAAACGAAAAGAAGTACGAACCAAAGATTGGTCGAAAGAACTACTTCATATCATTCGTTTTGTAAGGCTTGCTCTTTAGCAAAGGTAGGATCAAGACCATCCTATGCAAAGGACTCTAAAGAAAATATACCATTCTTGCAAAGAATACAAGGTGATATTTGTGGACCTATTCAACCAACTTGCGGACCATTTAGATATTTTATGGTGTTGGTTGATGCATCGACACGCTGGTCACATGTCATGCTATTATCCACGAGAAATGCTGCATTTGCTAAACTCCTAGCACAGATCATTAAATTAAGGGCTCACCACCCTGATCATCCTATTAAGTCAATTCGTCTTGACAATGCTGGAGAGTTTACATCAAAAACTTTTGATGATTATTGCATGTCCATTGGGATCGAGGTAGAACACCCTGTACCTCATGTACACACCCAAAATGGTCTCGCAGAAGCTGCCATTAAAAGACTTCAAATGGTTGCTCGAGCATTGGTTATGCGCACCAATCTCCCTATTTCTGCTTGGGGCTATGCAATATTGCACGCAGCTGTGCTTATTCGTCTGAGGCCCACTGCCACCCAACCATTTTCTGCTTCCCAGATGGTCACTGGGTATGAGCCCGATGTCTCACACTTACGAATATTCGGGTGTGCAGTCTATGTGCCAATTGCGCCGCCACAGCGCACCAAAATGGGTCCTCAAAGACGATTAGGTCTTTATACTGGATATGACTCTCCCACCATTATCCGCTATATAGAACCCTTGACAGGCGATCTATTTACCGCTAGATTTGCGGATTGTCACTTTGATGAGACAGTCTTCCCATCATTAGGGGGAGACATGAACAGTAATGTTCAACAGAAAAGACAGGAATTGTCGTGGTTTGTCCCCACTCTGTCTCATCTTGATCCCCGAACAGCACAATCTGAAATAGAAGTGCGGAGGATTCTCGATCTTCAGAACGTAGCAGAATCAATGCCTGATGCGTTTTCTGATATCGCTAAAGTGACAAGATCACATATACCTGCTGCAAATGTGCCTGCAAGGATTGATGTCCCTAACACTAGAGGACATGATGCCATCTCAAGAATACATGAGAATGGCGCCAACGTCCCCTATATGGGTGATGTAGTGGCTAGACCCATGGCTCCCGCCAGGAAGCGCGGGAGGCCCATTGGTTCGATGGATTCTCGCCCAAGAAAGAAAGCGAGTTTGGCACAAAATAATCCATTAATCATCGATACAATTAATCCCTCTCATGAAAATATTCCGGATTATGGTTATGTCAAAGAGACATCATTGGAGGACGCTCCAATAAAAGAACCAATTCCAGAGAATAGAGAGATCTCCATGAATTACACTAGTATACATGGGGTGATGGATAGAAATTCTATGACTATTAATGATGCTTTTGCATATCATATTGCAAAAGGAATTATAGAATACGATGATATCGAACCTCGCTCCGTTGAAGAATGTCAACGAAGAGCAGATTGGTCTAAATGGAAAGATGCGATCCAGACTGAATTGGATTCACTAACAAAGAGACAGGTATTTGGGTCTATAATGCTGACACCACCAAATATAAAACCTGTTGGCCATAAATGGGTCTTTGTTAGAAAGCGTAATGAGAAAAATGAGGTTGTTAGATACAAAGCCCGCCTTGTGGCACAAGGTTTCTCACAACGCCCTGGAATCGACTACGAGGAGACATATTCTCCCGTAATGGACGTTATAACGTTCCGCTACCTTGTCAGTTTGGTAGTTTCCGAAAAACTTGACATGCAGCTTATGGATGTGGTTACAGCATATCTCTATGGGGATCTAGATTCAGAGATATATATGAAGGTTCCAGATGGACTTCAATTACCCAAATCAAATGGCTCTAAACCACGGAGCGCGTTTTCAATAAGATTGAGACGCTCACTATATGGATTGAAACAATCCGGACGGATGTGGTATAACCGTCTAAGTGACTACTTGATTAGGAAGGGATATATTAACAATGAAATATGCCCATGCGTGTTCATTAAAAGAACAAGTTCCGGATTTGCAATTATAGCAGTATATGTCGATGACATGAATCTAATTGGAACTCTAAATGAGTTAAAAGAAACTGCTAAATATTTGAAATCCGAGTTTGAGATGAAAGATCTTGGGAAAACACGGTTTTGTCTCGGAATAGAACTCGAGCACCGTAGTGATGGGATTATGATCCATCAGTCAGCATATACTCAAAAATTACTAAGGCGCTTTAATGAAGATAAAGCAAAGCCTGTGAGTACTCCCATGATCAGCCGTAGCCTTGAGCCCAGAAAAGATCCATTTCGTCCAAAGGATGAGGACGAAGGCTTATTAGAGGCTGAAGTGCCATATCTAAGTGCAATAGGTGCATTATTGTACTTAGCTCAATGCACAAGACCGGATATCTCATTCGCAGTGAACTTGTTGGCTCGACATAGTTCCTCGCCAACACGCCGTCATTGGATTGGTATAAAGACAATCTTTCGATACTTAAAAGGTACGATTGATATGGGCTTGTTTTATCCCTACAGGGAGAAAAGAAAGGACGGAAGTATGGGATTAGATCCCACATGGCAAAAAGCCACCTTCCGCAATATGAACGCCGGCGACACTTTCCATGGTGGCCGACGTTCTCCTCCTCCCCTCCATCAAAATGATAATGATGTTTTGATGGGCTTTGCTGATGCAGGGTATCTCTCTGACCCTCACAAAGGTCGCTCCCAAACAGGTTATGTCTTTACCATGGGAAGCACCGCGATATCTTGGAGATCCACGAAACAGACCCTTGTTGCTACTTCCTCAAATCATGCAGAGATAATTGCTCTACATGAAGCTGTGCGTGAATGCATATGGCTAAGGTCTGTAAACAGACACATTCGAGGAACCTGTGGTTTGAAGTCCACCACAGAAGAACCTACATGCATTTACGAAGATAATGCAGCTTGTATTGAGCAAATGAAATTAGGTTTCATCAAGGGGGACAATACCAAGCATATATCGCCAAAATTCTTCTACAATCAGCAACAACAAACACTTCTAAAAATTGAAGTAAATCAAATCCGATCAGAGGAAAATGTAGCGGACTTATTTACTAAGTCGTTACCAAAATCCCCTTTCGAGAAACATGTGAAGAGTATCGGATTGAGAAGGCTATCCGAACTCCCACGATCTTCAGGGGGAGTCTAAATCAGGGGAGTATCCAGTTACATACTCCACACTCAAACGCGCGTTGTGCTCTTTTTCTCCTTCGACCAAGGTTGTTTTTTCCCACAGGGTTTTATTACTTGGCAAGGTTTTTAACGAGGCAATTTCGAAGCGCACGACCTAAACAATACTATTTGACATGAAATATCCAAGGGGGAGTGTTGTAGTATATATGATTCACATGTACAAAACATGAGTCATAGTATAAATGTCTATATCATGTATACAAATAGGTACTTGAGTGTATAATGTAGGTATTGTGACTTGTGTGACAAGCTTTATGCCAAAGGGCAACAAGCATGGCATTTTATCATCATCACAGCCACCATAGAAGGCTGCAGCTGTGAATGTAGAGGTTATCAAATTGAGTTACTCTTTGAGCTTTCACACTTGTAATATTTTCCTATAAATACCTCTTTGTGTGAGATGAATAAACACACTTGAATCTCTATTCTCACAGAAACATTACTCTCTCTCTCTGTTTATCATTTCATACTTGTCCTCAAACAAAAACACATATATGAAAAATAGCAAACATTAGCAGTTGCTGTGATTCTTAGTTACATTACTTACATACAACATTAAAATAGGGAGAAAGCATCTGAGAAATTCATCGCACAGTTGTTAATGAAAATCGTGATATAAGATTAAAAGCTATCTAAAGAAAAATGAATTTGTGAAGGCAGTTGTTACTTTAGGAACATACCTCTAAGATTTGGCTCATCGGTAGTCCTCAACTCCGATTATGGCGAATGGTAATCTTTAAAGTTCTTGTACAGTATTGATTGTATATTGCAGCACAAGCCTGAAGCTATCTGCCATCATTGTTCATCAACTGAGAAAAGACTTGGCTTGTATTGATCTCAGAGCTACCAGTGCCATCATCTTCCAATCTTCTTATGCTGGGAGAAGGATCTCCAGGAGCGATACTATTTGTTGGAAGCTCATTACTCTCACCTGCTTCAGGCAGTTCTTGTCGTGGCCCAGATTCCTGAAGCTGAAGAGCATATTCTAAATTCCACAATACATCACCAATGGTTGGCCTATCAGCGCCATATTCAGCCAAACATTTCTCCGCTGTTTCGCCAAACTTCTTCAGAGATTTTGGTTTGATGTGTCCAACAAGATGGGGATCGATGATTTTTTCAAGCATGCCCTTCTTCTGCCACTGCATTGCCCATTCGCCTAAGTTCACTTGCTCTCTTTCAACCAGTGGATCAACAGCAGGCCTAGCACAAAGCACTTCAAAGAGCACAACACCAAATGAGTAAACATCGGACTTGTCAGTAAGCTGCTGCCTCCGGAAGTACTCAGGATCAAGATAACCGAAGCTACCTTTTACCCCAGTACTTACATGGGTTTCGTCGAGACATGGCCCTGATCTTGAAAGACCAAAATCAGCCACCTTTGGCACATAATTATTATCAAGCAAAATGTTAGTTGATTTGATGTCACGGTGTATGATGCCTTGAGCAAAACCTGTATGAAGGTAGTGAAGACCTCTTGCTGATCCAATACATATTTCAAGTCGTTGCTTCCACGACAAAGGTGGAAGCCCTGAACCATACAAATGTTTCTTCAAGGGCCCTTTTTCCATATATTCATAAACCAGGATCATTTCTGACTGTTCCTCACAATATCCGACAAGTGATACAAGATGCTGGTGCCGAATTTGGGACAATACTGTTATTTCAGTCTGGAATTCTGGCAGGCCTTGTCTGGAGCCAGGCACACCTCTCTTAACAGCTACCTTTGTATTGTCCCTCAGGACTGCTTTGTAAACCATTCCAAAACCACCAGAACCGACAATTAGTTTCTTATCGAAGTTGCTTGTTGCTGCTTGTAATTCAGCAAAAGGGATTCTCAAGCAATAGTATCCATTTGCACCCGGAGATGCAAGTGCTGTCCTCTCAGACATTCTACTGTGTGAACTACCCCCATATACCCTTAATGGTGTCCAACCCACACTTTCTGAAGGTCTGGTTTTCAGTTTCTTCTTCTTCTTCTTCTTGCGCTTTAAAGCAAGTAAAACTGACACCATTGCCAAACACAGAACAACAAAGCCTCCTCCAGCAACTGGAGCCACCCAAATCCATATGTTTTTCTTCTTAGACACAGTAGACACATTTTGGGCATGTAAATTGGACACATTCACCATTCTCATGATCTCTGCCCCATTCAATATTGCATTTATCCTCATAGGACTACTGAGATCAGAAGGACCAACACTGACTTCTATCAGCCCTGAATCATCTGAGTCCACAACGAAATCAATATAGACAGGAGTTGCAAGCTCATTGGTTGCCATCACCGATAGATCAACATCCCGGTATGCAGCATATCCATTTATATATACATCAAAGTACAGCAAGTTAAGTGATTTGCTAACAATATCACAAAAGTGCAACCTAACTAAATGCGCAGCACCACCCAGAGCCACTGGAAACTTCCATGTAATATTAAACCTTTCACCTACAGTTGAGTTATTATTATTCATCTCCTGGGCAGTCATATAAACATTCTCCGGCGCAATCTCCCTACTTGCACATCCACTCTGATAATTCGGCACATCAGTGGTCGAGGCACGCTTAGCAGCCGATTCCAGAGCAAGATACTCCACATCAGGGACCCAAAACCTCCACAATGTATCATTAAAAGGAGTCAAGTTTGAACCCCCAACATTGATCCTATAAATAGTCTCTAAAACCTGTGAAGAAAGGTTTCTGTACTCATCTACATTGGCACTCACCAACTTAGCACCATTGTCCACAATAAGGTCCCCAGGAGCTGTAAAAACTTCAATTGCATTCACATAACCAAAACCCGAATTTCCCAAAGGACTAAACACAATCTCAAGCACATTGGTATCGATTTTCATTATGTATTCTCTAATCACAGTTTCGTTTACATGTGCATGAGTCAAAATAACAAGCAGGTTAACCGAAATGGTAAAGTTTGCTGCCCCCAAATCGAACCCCTGAGCCGAAAACGGTGAGAAATGAAAACGTACCAAGTGAGTTCCGATTTTCTTGATGCTGAAGCTATAGCTTGAAGCAGAGGTGAAAACTCTTGCTGTGTTGTAAGGAGAGGGTGAGTTTGGAGGTGGGGTTTTGTTGTTGGTGACTGAAATGGACCGGCCTCTGGAGACAAAACCCGACCCGGAAGCGGAATCTCCGACGAAGACGCGGTTGAAGAGGGAGACGTTGGAGGAAGAGCCACAGTTGAGGAGGTAGTTGTCTGAGGGAGTGAAGGAGGCTGAGAAGTGGAGGAGAGAGATGAGAGTTAGAGAGAGAAAGTGAAGGGTGTTGTGCTTGGCCTCCATGGAAGGAATGGGAGAGAGAGAGAGAGAGAGAGAGAGAGAGAGAGTGAGGAGACACAGCTAGTAGCCTAGTTTGGACTAATGGAAGTGAAGAAGGTGTGTAATGGGGTTTTTTAGAGATTTTTTTTATTACAGACAAGGACAAAAGCTGTTTCTTTTTGACGTCCTTGCTTAAACTGGTACAAATTAGAGAGCTTCCAAGTTCCAAGCAGCAAAGTCTAGACTCTGTAGTGAAAAGGATAAGGCTTTGTTGTGAAAGTCTTACCGGGTGTTCCGGAAATTGATTACAAACTGTTTGCGGTGTGCTCCACACAATAAACACTTCTAAAACTAGTCATAACTTCAAAGTTTCGAACTCCAGAGCAACTATACAACTCCCCAAATTGGAGTATCTTCTTCTCTGTGACAGACACTGCAACAGTCAGACCTAACTACAATGGGGGTTAATAACTTCGTTGAAACATTAACACCAACTGTAAACTGTTTATCATGAAAGCATTGAATGAAATTCGATGACTTTAGGAACAGTTTTATAAAAAGGCTTTAATGCATGCCAGCGTAGCGGAATTTGGGCACTGAGAATCTGAGATATGGGGGCAAGGTCTTCACGTGCTTAAAAGCTTACAGGTCCATGACCACTGGCTCCCATTATTTATTTCCATGTTTTTGGTGATAAGCAGATTAGCATTAGCGATGTAATGGCCATAGAAATCAAAGTGACTGTGTGGGAGTACACGCGCTTACAGATCACAATCTCAACGGAGGCCTAATTTATCACTATTCAATCATAGATTTCATGGTGGTGGACCAAAATTGAAATTATTTTCATTCAGGTTGGTGGGTGGAGAAATGTCACCATCTTATAGCCCTTGCAATATTGAAAAATTGACAACTCTCACAACCGTGCAAGACTTGTGTCATTTATGTGCTGCTGTTCTATGATATATGTGTTTTTATTTTTTTTCCTTTTGGTATGACATGTTTTTTAGTTTTTGGGGAAATTCTATTTTTTTCCTAAAAAAAATCTTGGAGATAGGTAGGCAGACATAGTTAGGCAGAAAGAAAATGACATATATTCAAATTTAGGGGATGATCCAATAAGCATGGTCAAGAAACAATAAAAATTTGATTAACATAATATTTGAGTTAAATAATAATGATGCAACATTAGCTCGTTGATTAATATGAAGAATTGAGATCGAATTGTCTTAAAATTATAAATACTTAACACTCTCCTCAAGACTTCTCATCAAAAACTGGTTTACTCTTGAAGATTTTAAATGTGTGCATAGCTTGAAAGTACTCATTTTCTACTTGAACATATAAATTTTCGGTGAGTGAATGAATTTAGAGGCTTAAGTAAGTCTTTTTAAAATGATATTGATAACACGTTTACTTACTTGAAATTGAAAAACTCATGAACCAGAGTTGATTCCACAATAATTAATTCTTAAACATGGCCCACCTGGGCCCTAAGTTTGGAACTTCAAGTTGCTAATGATTAGGTTCTTGATTTTAAGGTCGGACTCATTATTTCAATTCCCTTTTGTGTTAAAAGACATATGGAACAACATATTTCTGAATCGATTTCCTAATTCACGTGTGAAAGGTGATCATTTAGTGTATACAACAATTTTGGCGAGATGTTGGAGTTGAATAATATGAACTTTGATCCAAAATGTTGAAAATAACTATAATTGCAAAGATCACTAACTACAAGGACTAAATTGTGTGTCGAAAGTAGGAAGACCTCAATCGCAATACAATAATAAAACATATACCAAAATGCAATTGCCCCATTTTCTAATTTTCAAAACGGAAGAATTCCATAAATAGTTACTCAACTATGACTCATTCGACACTTTGGTCACTGAAGTTTCAAATATATCACTTTGGTCACTCAACTATTACACTATCAATCACTTGAGCTACCCAAAGAGTATTTTTTTATATTTTTTTAATGAAAAAAAATTAACAAAGTGACTTAAGTGATTGACAATGTAATAGTTGAGTGACCAAAGTGATATATTTGAAACTTCAGTGACCAAAGTGTCAAATGAGTCATAGTTTGAGTGACAATTTGTGAAATTTTTCCTTTTCAAAACCCTCAAGTCCTCAATAGGGCTATCAATGGGTCATGTCGGGTTGGGTTCGTGTCGGGTCAAGGTATTTGTCATGTCGCAAGATACAAACCCAAACCCATTTAATAATCGTGTCAAAAATCTAAACTCAAACACAACTTAATTATTAAACGGGTTACCCGTTTCCAACCCGCTTAACCCATTTAACAAATAGGTCATGTCGTGTTAGACAAAATGACCCATTTAAGGGGTAACAATGCGACCAATTTAACTAAAAAAATGCATAAATTGATTAAATTCACTAAAAACTCTACAAGACGAATAATATAAATAATTAAATCCAATAATTATAAAGCAAAATATTTCAAATTGTCTAATTCTATGATCAAATACTCCCAACGTCCAAAATTTTAAGAAGAAGTATAACATAATCGGGTTATACGGGTTCAGTTCGTGTTGGTTGGTTGACCTGTGGCCTACCCATTTATTAAATGGGTCATGGCGGGTTGACCCACGGCTGACCCGCTTTTTAATCATGAGGGTTCAACCAGCTTTATTTCGTGCGGGTTTCGAGTCGTGTTATCGGGTCGTGTCGGAATTGACAGCCCTAGTCCTCAACACATAAAAACGGTGTCGTTCCTAAACCTCTTTATTCCAATTCTGCATTCCAAGTTTGGAGGCAGCTCAGTCCATTCATAAATCTGCAATTGCTTCCCATCTTAACGGACTCTCAGAAGCAACTGGATCGTTTTGAGTATTTCACGTAAGTGCCAAATTAATCCTAACAATTTTCAATTTCGGAAAATTTATTGTCAAAGATTCAATCTTTTTCGTTGAATATAAATCTTCTATTAATCCAATTGCATCTAGCTTAGCAAATTTGATGAATCCAGCAACAAATTTCTGGGATTTTTTTGTTTGGTTTGAAAAATTTAATCTTTCGTTTAAATATTCAATCTTTATGCTCGTGGATTGAAGACGTTATAAGCTCAGAGGTGTTTGCTTGTAATGAATTGATGTCAAGTTTCGAATTGTGGTTTTTAAGCATCCAGTAGTTGACAGAATGTCCAAAACTCAAGTGTTTTGTAAGTTACAGATTTCATGCCCTCAACAAATCCGTATCGAAATCCACCTAAATGCTTCCATATGCTTATTAAGATAGAATTATGCTTCATGTTATGTTTGTGACTTTGGTTTGGCAAGTGAATTGAGCTCTTAAATATGTTGACATGCAGGTGCAAGCAGAGTTCTAAGATTTTCGAAGCTTATCTTTAGGCTTGTAAGCTGGAACTTGAACTGCCATGGTAAGCGCCATTTTGTATTTGAGCAAATGCTGTGTGCCTAAGTGATTGGCTTGAGTAAGGGGCTGGGGGAAACATGTGTCTTTGTGGCGCTGTCAGGTGCTGCCTTTGGGGTATGGTTGTTTTCTAGATGAACGATAAAACTGAAACATAGGCCAATAGACGTGCCGGTTGAACCTAAGGTGATAGAACTAGAATAAGGTTATGAACTTGATAGTCTGTGTGCCCTGAACAAAGCTTTCCATGCAAGTTTGTTGTGGAAGTGTTTGTTAAATAGAAGAAGAAAAGTAAAAGTAATGAAGTACTTATTATGAGACTTTGGTGTATGGTTGTTTTCTACATATATGATAAAACTGAAACATAGGCCAATAGATGTTCCAGTTGAAGCTAATGTGATAGAACTGCAATCAAGGTTATAAACTTGACAGTCTGTGTGCCCGAACAAAGCTTTCCATTCAGTTCCGTTATGGCATTGTTTGTTAAATAGAAGAGGAAAAGTAATAATGGAGTACTTATTATGAGACTTCAGTTTTGTAAGCATATGATTATCTGGGAGTATGTTAATTCAATCTTTAATGTTTGATGATTCATAGCATTATAGAGTTCTGAAGTGGGTGTGTTGACTGAGTGCAGGATCATGTTTTTGTTGGCGAAAACACGGAAGCAAAACTCTACATTGGTAACCTTGATATGAGAATAACAGAGTGAGTAAAAACTCTTGGAATTGATTTCTTTGCTGCACTAGTGCTAGTACTTGTGACAATTAATGCTGTTTTCTATTGTGTCAACTAGGGCTGCTCTACTCAAGATGTTTTCTCCGTTTGGGAAGATCGTACATGAGGAATTTTTGCTGCATACTCGTGGCCGCAAACGTGGAGAGCCTCGAGGCTTTGCTTTCATCCAGTATAGTAGTGAAGAGGTACGTACATTTCTCATCTTTCTGTCTGATCACTCATGTTTCAAGCAGTTCCTGATTTCCACCATTAAAGTGAGCATGCAGGAAGCAAAATTGGCCAAGGAGAAGATGCACGGGAGACTAGCTTGCGGGCGCCCATTAGTCGTCCGTCTTTCCAGCGAAAAATACTCAATACAAGAAACAGAGAACCCTTCCAGACAAGCCGGCAACGCCACCAAAACAAGCCTTTCGGCCAGCAGTTCAGGACAGATGAGTCGGACCTCCAAAATAGCAGCAATCAAGAACAAACTGAAAGCTCTGGAGGGCGAGGGCTTTAGCGCCAAGAAGCAGAAGCAAGACAACGCCTCTTGCAGCAGTAGCCTTGATCATCCATCAGGCCAAAGATAACAAACTAGAACTCTCTAAATCTTGCTAAAGCTGTAATTCCCCTAACTTCACCGGAATTGAACACGAAATGCATTGGATTTTTAGATCTCAGGATCACATCAGATGTTTGATATTGTAAACTTCATGCATCTCCTTCCTTTCTCAAGCCATTCTTACAACTCAAGCAACTTCATTATTTTTTATTTTTCGGGTTTGATTAGTAGTTCATTAAAGCTTAAAAATTTAATTAGTAACTAATAAGTAATCGATTGGATTGAGTGGGAATTATATATTATAGATCACAGTCGATGAATAAAGCTGAGAGATTCCACTCCCAAGTAAACCACTTTCAATTTCACTCTCTCTGTCTAGAGAATCGCCGGCGATGGCCATGGCATCGAAGCTCTCCGTTTTACCCGGCTCACGCCCGTCGTTGCCGGTAGAGTTACAACGGTCACATTTATGCTCTTGCCAAAATCTGAGTTTCGGTCTTTCACGCGCCACCGCCGGTGGCAGCTCATTTCCGTTAAAGAACACAAGGCAGCAGACCTTTCTCTCTCCTCCGGCTCCGCCTAACTCCGACCGATCTGTTACCGCCAGATTCCAGCTCCAAGCACCTCTCATTTCCCCACATGATCAATGGGGCAACTGGACCGTGCTCTTCGCCACCGGCGCTTTCGGTATCTGGTAACTCACCGATCTATTTTAGTTTTATGTCTATGTTTTCAAGATTTGTGCTTTTATATGTGATGGTTGTGTTTGGATGGGGAGGTCGGAGAAGAACACTAACATTGGGGGTGCATTGAGTGGGGCGTTGGTGAGCACATTGATTGGACTTGCGGCGAGCAATTTGGGAGTTATTTCGTCGAATGCACCGGCGTTTTCGATTGTGTTGGAGTTTCTGCTACCTCTGGCTGTGCCATTGCTTTTGTACAGGGCGGATTTGCGCCGTGTGATCAAATCAACGGGGGCGCTGCTCTTGGCCTTCTTGCTAGGATCAGGTAAAATATTGAGTTGTTAATGGTAGAGTCGTTAGAGAATTGACTTCTTCCTGCCTCTTTTGGAAACTGGTAGAAATTGTGGTTAATCAACTTGGTAGAGAAAGGAAGCTGAGGTTTTACTTTCCATGAGTGCTATGGTTTCTTCGGCTTAGGTTTGCTAGGATTATTAAATTCCATGGAAGTTTTCATGCTGTGAATGATTTGGATCATTTTGAGACGTGTTGCGTTCTAGGAAGTCATCAATCCGTTGTCAGGATCATGAACACTGCTTATCCATGGAGTAATGTTTGTCTTTTCTATTGGGTTGCAACAGTTGCTACGACAGTTGGAACAGTGGTGGCATATCTATTGGTGCCGATGCGAGCGCTTGGTCCAGATAGTTGGAAAATAGCAGCTGCACTGATGGGAAGACACATTGGTGGAGGTAATTTGTTTGCCACTCTATAGAGCTACACACAGAAACCTATTTTTAAAGATTGTTCTGTGAAGTTGTGATATGTTTCTACTGTTCATTTCTTTTTCTATGTTGTGGTTACCTATCTAAGTTTTGCAATTGGATTCATGTAGCTGTCAATTATGTTGCCATAGCCGATGCTTTTGGGGTTTCTCCGTCAATTTTAGCTGCTGGACTAGCTGCAGATAATGTCATTTGTGCTGTATACTTTTCAACATTGTTTGCATTGGCTTCAAGAGTACCTGCAGAGGCTCCAATATCTGATACTGGTGTGCAAAATTGTACCTTGTATATACAATTGTATGACTATCACATATCTTGAAGGAACTTGTAACAAACACCGGAACTGCAATTTGCAGGCATTGCAATGGACGCAGGGTCCGACTCTGGAAACAAACTTCCTCTGGTACAAACTGCTACAGCCCTTGCCGTGTCCTTAGCCATCTGCAAGAGTGGCTATTATCTCACAAAATACTTTCGAATTCAAGGAGGTATCCTGCCAGCCGTAACCGCCATTGTGGTTGTTCTTGCGACTGTATTTCCAAAACAGTTTGCATATCTTGCACCATCTGGTGAGGCTATGGCCATGATCCTAATGCAGGTTACAACTTCTCTCTTCTCCCATGAAACTGACTGATGTTGGTGAAATCATTTTACCCTATGGAATGATTTTGGTTCATGTTTGTGAAAATTGACAGGTATTTTTCACGGTGGTGGGAGCAAGTGGAAGCATATGGAATGTGATTAACACTGCTCCTAGTATCTTCCTCTTTGCTTTAGTCCAGATTGCCGTCCATCTTGCTATGATTCTTGGATTGGGAAAGCTACTGGGATTCGACCTCAAGTTGTTGCTTATAGCATCAAATGCCAACGTTGGAGGCCCTACAACAGCTTGTGGAATGGCCACAGCCAAAGAATGGCATTCTATGGTTGTTCCTGGTATTCTTGCAGGCATCTTTGGCATTTCCATTGCAACTTTCCTCGGCATTGGATTTGGGGTCGCCGTTCTAAAAGCCATGTAATTTTTCCACCGAAGATTAGCAGAAATGGGTCAAGCCAATAACTTTTCTGTACCATGATTAGCAGAAGATACGTACATAGATTACCCATTTGTACTAGTTTAGACTTTAGAGCAATTCGAATGCAAGTCATTAATATACATTTGATGTCTGGCATACGTTGAACCAAACTGGTGTTGAATGCACTTGATCTGGTAAGGCCCAGTTTGGCTCAGAATATTACACTAAGTTGTTGCTTATGAAAGTTGATAAACAGCAGCTTTCATAAGCTAAAAGCTACAACTACGTGGTTATGATTTAAATTAAGTTATCCCAAACTAAAGAGTCTTCAGTGGACCTAAAATTCTCCAATGTGGTTCAATATGGTAGAAAAACTTCATCGCCCAGGTAAAATGACAATGTATATCAGGTTAAGATTACATTAATGACAAATTGGATCAGAATCCACAGGTGTAGTACTTCTCGAGCTTTCAACCTGCCTCGTCATCAGAACACATAAACTGAAGTACAGAACACACAATAGCCGTCACACCGAAGCCTCAGCCTCGGTCAGTTTGCTCAGCCTTACCAATACCCACATCATCACTCTCACTTCAATCTCTCGGTTCACGATCCAAGCCCAATCCCGAACTCAGACCCAAACCCAGTCCCTTTCCCTCCCATACACTAAACAAAACTTCCCTCCGGCCTTTGACTTCTCCCCACTACCGCCGCTGAAGGGTCACGTCACAGCTCCGGCACCCTATCATCTCTCCGGACGACCACTGGGGCTTATGGACCACCCTCTTCGCCACCGGCGCTTTCGGCCTCTGGTAATAACACTGAACTTGTACTTGCTGGTCATCCAAACAAATTGGAGTTTTTAGTTGACTTTGTGTGCACTTGATTTACAAGGTCGGAGAAGACCGAGATTGGTGGGATGGTGAGTGCTGCTCTGGTAAGCACTTTAGTTGGGCTTGCAGCTAGTAATGTTCATAAAACTTTTAATAAGTAATCGATTGGAATAAAGTGGGAATTATATATTGATCATAGCCAATGAATAAAGCTGAGAGAGTCCACTCCCAAGTAAACCACTTTCAATTTTCAATCTTTTTCTCTCTATAGTGAATCGCCGGCGATGTCCATGGTATCGAAGCTCTCCGGTTTACCCTGCTCAAGGCCGTCGTTGCCGGCAGAGTTGCAACGTTCAAGTTTCTCTTCCCGCCAAAACCTGAGTGTCGGTCTTTCACGCGCCACCGCCGGTGGCAGCTCATTTCCGTTAAAGAACACAAGGCGGCAGACCTTTCTCTCTCCTCCGGCTCCGCCTAAACCCGACCGATCGGTTACGGCGAAGTTCCAGCTCCAAACCCCTCTCATTTCTCCACATGATCAATGGGGCAACTGGACCGTACTCTTCGCCACCGGCACTTTCGGTATCTGGTTACTCACCGATCTGTCTTATGATTTTAGTTTTATCACTTTTATGGATATGTTTTCAAGAATTAGAAGCTAAAAATGTGAAAAGATGTTTTCAACAACGTTGTGGTTTTACACAATTGAGTGTTTGTATTTGGATGGGAAGGTCGGAGAAGAACACCAACATTGGGGGTGCATTGAGTGGCGCGTTGGTAAGCACATTGATTGGACTTGCGGCGAGCAATTTGGGAGTTATTTCGTCGAATGCACCAGCGTTATCGATTGTGTTGGAGTTTCTGCTCCCTCTGGCTGTGCCATTGCTGTTGTACAGGGCGGACTTGCGCCGTGTGATCAAATCAACCGGGCCTCTGCTCTTGGCCTTCTTGCTAGGATCAGGTAGAATACTGAGTTATTGATACTGTTTGAGAATTGGCTTCTTGCCTGTTTTGGAAACCAGTTTCTGTCTTGTGTAAGTATGTTTAGGTTCATGGATTTCCGTAAGTGCTATTGTTCAATCCTGTGTATGCATTGTGTATGGTTTCTTTAGCTTAGGTTTGCTAGGATTATTAAATGCCATGGAAGTTGTGAAAGAGTTGGATTCATTGGAAGATGTGTCACGTTCTTGTGGAAGTCAGCAATTTGGTGTCATGATCATGAACACTGCTTATCCACGGAATGACGACGTCTGTGTTTTCTATTGTGTTGCAACAGTTGCGACGACAGTTGGAACAGTGGTGGCATATCTCTTGGTGCCGATGCGAGCACTTGGGCCAGATAGTTGGAAAATAGCAGCTGCACTCATGGGAAGACACATCGGTGGATGTAATTTATTTGCGACTCTATAGAGCTACACAAAGAAACCTATTTTTAAAGACTGTTCTATGAAGTTGTGATATATCTCCACTGTTTTTTTCTTATTCCATATTGTGGTTACCTATCTAAGTTTTGCAGTTGGATTCATGTAGCTTTCAATTACGTTGCCATAGCCGATGCTCTTGGGGTTTCTCCGTCAATTTTAGCTGCTGGACTAGCCGCAGATAATGTCATTAATGCTGTATACTTTTCAACATTGTTTGCATTGGCTTCAAGAGTACCTGCAGAGGCTCCAATATCTGATACTGGTGTGCAAAATTGTACCTTGTATATACAATTGTATGACTATCACATATCTCGAAGGAACTTGTAACAAACACCGGAACTGTAATTTGCAGGCATTGCAATGGACGCAGAGTCCGACTCTGGAAACAAACTTCCTCTGGTACAAACTGCTACAGCCCTTGCCGTGTCCTTAGCCATCTGCAAGAGTGGCTATCATCTCACAAAATACTTTCGAATTCAAGGAGGTATCCTGCCAGCCGTAACAGCCATTGTGGTTGTTCTTGCGACTGTATTTCCAAAACAGTTTGCATATCTTGCACCATCTGGTGAGGCTATGGCCATGATCCTAATGCAGGTGACACTCTTCTCTTCTCCCTTGAAACTGACAAATGTTGGTGCAATCGTATTTTACCCGATGGAATCATTTTTGTTTATGTTTTTGAAAATTGACAGGTATTTTTCACGGTGGTGGGAGCGAGTGGGAGCATTTGGAGTGTGATCAACACTGCTCCTAGTATCTTCCTCTTTGCTTTAGTCCAGATTGCCGTCCATCTTGCTATGATTCTTGGATTAGGAAAGCTACTGGGATTTGACCTCAAGTTGTTGCTTATAGCATCAAATGCCAATATTGGAGGCCCAACAACAGCTTGTGGAATGGCCACAACCAAAGAATGGCATTCTATGATTGTCCCTGGTATTCTTGCAGGCATCTTCGGCATTTCCATTGCAACTTTCCTCGGCATTGGATTTGGGGTTGCCGTTCTAAAAGCCATGTAATTTTCCCTCTGAAGATTAGCAGAAATGGTTCAAACCAATAGCTTTTCTGTACCAAGAGTAGCAGAAGATAGGTACATAGATTACCCATTTGTACTAGTTTAGAACATGGATAATTTGAATGCAAGTCACCACCACACATTTGATGTCTGGCATGAAATTCCTCATTTATCGTCGTTGCATTTTGATTTTCAGCTAATTCAATACCGAAAGATTAGTAACTTTTTATACTACGTTGAACCACACTTGTGTTGAACACATTCGATTTGGTCGTAGTCTTTAGAGAACCTTAAATTCTCCGATGTGGTTCAGCATGGTAGAAAAACTCCGTCGTGTATTGGGTTAAGATTACATTGATGACAAATAAGATCAGAATCTCCACGTGTAATACTTCTCGAACTTTCAACCTGCCACGTCATCAGAACACATAAACAGAAGTACAGAACACACAAAAGCCTCAAGTCAGTTTGCTCAGCCTTAATGGCTTCTGTCACTCTCTCCCTTTCCGCCATTCCCACTCCATCACTCTCACTTCAATCTCTCGGTTCACTATCCAAGCCCAAACCCGAACTCAGACCCAAACCCAGACCCTTTCCCTCCCATACACTAAACAAAACTTCCCTCCGGCCTCTGACTTCTCCCCACCACCGCCGGTTAAGGGTCACGTCACAGCTCCGGCACCCCATCATCTCTCCGGACGACCACTGGGGTTTATGGACCACCCTCTTCGCCACCGGCGCTTTCGGCCTCTGGTAATACTCTTGTCATCTTATAAGAATTGGAGTTTTAGATTATTGTAGTTGACTTTATGTGCACTTTGTTTACAAGGTCGGAGAAGACCAAGATTGGTGGGATGGTGAGTGCTGCTCTGGTAAGCACTTTAGTTGGGCTTGCAGCTAGTAATGTAGGGATAATTCCTTATGAAGCGGGTGCTTATTCGATTGTGTTGGAGTTTCTTCTGCCATTATCTATTCCATTGCTGTTGTTTAGAGCAGACTTGCGCAATGTGGCTCGTTCCACTGGGACTTTGCTTCTAGCTTTCCTGCTTGGATCAGGTAGTGTTCGATTTTTCGGGTGGTTTTTTTGCTTTGGTAACAGCTGTGTTTTCTTAACTTGATAATGTGTGATGACTAGTTTTGTGTGACAGTTGCGACTATGGTTGGGACTCTGGTGGCGTTTCTGATGGTGCCTATGCGGTCACTTGGTCAAGATAATTGGAAGATTGCTGCTGCTCTGATGGGTAGTTACATTGGTGGATGTGAGTTTAAGGATTCGCCTTTCTACTTTTGAAATGTTACTCATCTTTTTTGAAGTCCAAAGGTTGCCATTATAGTGAAGGTGGTATATATAAAGTCATGTTGATGCAGTTAGGCATGCTTGAATACTGGTTCAGAATAATTGTTAGTAGGTATTTATGTATTCTTGAGTTATTATGATACCCCTATATTCAAGGACAAGTAGCTAACATTTACCAAAAACAAAGTGAAAGTATTTAAGTGAAAACCATGTTGTTGATTCCATGTCCAACTTAGAGCTAGCACCTTGATGTTGACAATATTTCCATGTTCCTATAGTAACTTAAACAGAGGAAGAAGTAGCTTTTCTTTTTGTCCATGTTGCCAACATGTTTTCCAATCTAGTACTGAAAGTAAATGATAATACTTATTCAGTTTTTTGAATAATTTGGTGATTCTGAATCAGCGTGTTTCGCTATATAAGTTCCTAATTATGTTTTGTTTCTCCTCCTTTTTCTTTTTTTGGTTGATTGCTGTAGCTGTTAACTATGTTGCGATTTCAGAGGCTCTTGGTGTTTCCCCATCAGTTATGGCTGCAGGAGTAGCAGCAGACAATGTCATTTGCGCTCTCTACTTCATAGTCTTGTTTGCTTTCGCCTCTAAAATACCTCCTGAGGCCTCAACATCAACTAATGGTATGACCAAACCTCTCACTCCTTCTGTCAATGATATGTGATCTCATAATGTTTCCTGTTTGTTATTTCTCTAAGATCTATAATCTAATATTAATGTCTGCATATATTGCTTACGTATCTGAAACTTATTGGCAGATGTTTCAATGAAAATGGAATCCCAAATTGAAAGGAAACTCCCAGTACTAGAAACTGCAACTGCTCTTGCTACATCTTTTGTGATTTGCAAGGCTTCCACACATCTCACAAGATTATGTGGAATTCAAGGAGGCAACCTGCCAGTAATAACAGCTCTTGTAGTAATTTTGGCTACTCTTCTTCCAACTTATTTCACATACCTTGCACCTTCCGGTGAAACTATTGCTCTAGTCTTGATGCAGGTAATTGCTCTAGTCTTAGAATTTCACATGTATGAGTTAGTTTGATACGTATACCGATATGTTATGCTTTACTTGGACAGGTGTTCTTTGCCGTGCTGGGTGCTAGTGGGAGCATATGGAATGTGATGATCACTGCTCCTAGTATATTTGTGTTTGCTTTAGTTCAAGTAACTGTCCATCTAGCTTTGGTCCTGGGATTGGGAAAGCTATTTCACTTTGATTTAAAGCTTTTATTTTTGGCATCAAACGCCAATATTGGAGGGCCAACGACAGCAGGTGGAATGGCCACCGCGAAAGGATGGCATTCTTTGGTTGTTCCGGGAATTCTTGCAGGCATTTTTGGTGTTTCCATTGCAACTTTTCTGGGCATTGGTTTTGGAATCACAGTCCTTAAACACTTGTAGAAAATAGATATTGTGGTCGATAATTTTCTTCCTATTCATTCCGAACCTGAGTATAGTTGAGCTTTGGAATGATTAACATAGTGATGCTTGATAATCATGATTGGCCATCATCATTTTAGATTTAAAAAACTATATCGTGATAACTTGGGTTGCAAATTGCAAATGTGCAATGCTATTAACTAAAATGATGTTTGTGCAACGATAATTTGTTTTATTTATCTCTGGTTTGGATAAGACCACCAAAGTTGACCACTAAGAATGTGAGAAGAAAATAAAGTAATGGTGAATACAGTTCTTCACGAAATATCTATAGTGCATCTAATTTATTGATGTTTTTTGACATTTTATGTTATATATATATATATATATAACATTATCATAGTCGTTGGTACATTTTTTTTTTGGTTAATTACATATAAGTGCATGTTTGAATGTTTTTTTAGCCATAAGGCCACCAACTCTTTTTTTCCCTCATAAGGCCACTAGATTAAAAAATGTGTTATATTTTAGATATAAAAACTAACATATTTACATAGATGCCACTAGAGTAAAAAGTCAACAATCATTCTCTCTCCTCTCCGGTCAACTCCGGCAGGTTTCCGGCCGACCTCCGGCCAACTTCCGGCGAGTCTCCAGCCGACCTCCGGCGATCACAAAAGCTACTGTCACTAACACCAAAAGCTACTGTGATGAGATTTCCGGCAACCTCAGGCGAGGTCACAAAAGCTACTATCACTAACAATAAAAGCTACTGTCACTAGCAACAAAAGCTACGCTGATGAGATTTCCGGCGAGGTTACAAAAACTACTATCACCAGCAACAAAAGCTACGCTGTTGAGATTTCCAATGAGGTCACAAAAACTACTGTCACCAGCAACGAAAGCTACTGCCACTAACAAAAGCTATGCTAGTGAGATTTCTGACAAGATCATAAAAGCTACTGTTACCAGCAACAAAAACTACTGTCACTAACAAAAGCTACGCTATACGAAACTAAAAGCTACTATCTCTACCAACAAAAGCCACTGTCACCAACACCAAAAGCTACTCTCACTACTAACAAACACTATTGTCCCCAACATTAGAAAGCTGCTCTCACCATCATCAAAAGTTACTCCCAACAACATCAAAAGCAATAACTAAGCAAAACAAAAGCTACTATGAGAGACTGAAAAAATGCTATTCTCAAAGATTAACAAAGATATGGAAATGTAAAGGATACAACCACAATAAAAAAGCTACTACAATTGAGAAATGAAAACTTATTCAATGCTATAAAAAGTATGCAGGGTTCAACAATGATATAATTATGTAAAAAGCTACTACCATAGTTGTAAAAAACCACTACCATAGTTGTGAAAATCTATTACAATAGTTGTATAAAACTACTGTCAAGCTCTACCACACTACGCTAACCATATACATTATTTTGTCACCTTCAGCATCAGACTTCATTTCAACATTTCTTGGTTAGCCGGATAATCTCTTGGTCAATGGAGGCTTCATCACCCAAATTCACATGATTTTCGGAATCTACTACTGCAAATACAAAGGAAAAGAATTCTGCAAGAAGATACAACAAAATATTAGTATTTAAAATGTAGACTAAAAACAAGCAATCTAAAAATCTATTGACATAGACACAGAAAGCTACTATGACACATGTACAAAGTTACTAAACCAGTAATAAAAAGCTACTGACATATACGCTGATTGCACAGAACCACCCTGCGTTTTGAATCACACTTGCAGTTATTCAGTAGTAAATCAAATCTACCTTTTTCATCTTTTTTCACTTTTTATCGAGCAAAAAATATCTAAAAGCTACTAAACTTCACTGGAATTCTAACAAGCAACCCTCACGGTTTCAGTTCCAAAGCCATCAACATTCATTCACCACATCCAAACAAGTAAAAATCCACATTTCCAAAACGAATTACAAACAAAGGCACCCAAACGCTACCTGTTTGTTATAGATATTGATGTAGATGTTGAACAGGTACCAGAGGCCGAACAACGACCCGAGCTCGAGAGTCTTGAACAAGTTGCTCTTAGGCTCGACGGTCTCGTCGGAGCTCTCGGCAGTAGCAGCGACCTCGAAACTGCTCCGATCGAAGGCAGGAGAAGTCCAAGGCCTGAGCTTGAAATCGGAGGAGGAGAGGGACCAGGATCGGCGGGAAAGAGCGGCGGAGAGGCGGAGAGGCGGAGAGAGGTGAGACTTGAGGAGATGAAATCAACAACATCAAAGATTCACCAATTCCGGTCAGCAATGAAATCAACAACTTCAATCATGAATAATTAATCAGAGAATCACATAGAGGAGATGACTTACGGCGATTTGAATGAGCTCGTCAAGGCCTTGGCTTGGATCGGGAAGCAGACGCGGCGAGGAGAGAAGAGAGGCGCGTGGACGACGATCCGTTGCGCTACGTGAAGAACTGCAGTTTGATTTACTGAGACGATGCCGCATTACTCTTCGATGAACGACGACGATTGCTCAGAGCTTAGAGAGAGAGAGGTCGACTGATTGGGGCTTCGCGATTTGGTGATGAGAGAGAGAGAGTTTGAATCAGATCTGAAGCTCAATATGGGGCTCGTTTGTTAGTTGAAAGGGTAAAATCGTCCTAGATGAAATATTTTAAAGATGAAAGTGGCTTTATTTGTACAAGAAAAATTAAGTGGACTTGTGTCTAATTAAAGTTTCAAAATAGCACTTGTGAGTAATTTTCTATTTTTTTTTTTGCAAGGTGAAAAAGAAATATAAAAAGTTATAAATAAGGGACCGTGACCACTTACTCAATTTTAGCCTAAAAATTGCTCACTTGCTCCACTAAGAGTTTTTTAACTCCATTTACCCAATTTAAACGCAAGTGACATTTTTACCCCCAATCTAATTAATAAACTAATAAACTACAAACTTCTCTCTCTCTCTCTCTCTCTCTCTCTCTCTCTCTCTCTCTCTCTCTCTCTCTCTCTCTCTCTCTCTTCCCTTATGGCGTTGACTAAGCGAGTGACCACCATCTCCGTCGACTCAAAGACACAGAGTTCACTACCGTCTTCGCCGGACGCAGATTGGACGGAGGTTCGTTAGGATGTAGGCGTTGGGGACTAAATGACGTTGAAGACTGGACGGCGGCGTTCATCCATGGAGGTCGTTCCTCAGCAGATCCGCAACCAACCTGAACGGTCGGTGTGGCTGACCCGAAATTGCAGCGACCAGAGTTAGCGCTGGAGCTTCTTCAGCCTCCAAGAAAGTCAAGTTAACAAACCGATCGACGGCGTATATAATCACCGACTCGTCATCCAGACCCAAAATCGGGTCGACCTGAACGTCGACCGACGTATAGCCTTCGGAATCCAGAGACGAAGACACGATGAGTGATTAATTGGGGAGGAGAGTCTGGATTTTGCTGCCGCAGTGGAGGTAGGGTAAACTGTAGGACGACGAGTCGATGATTTTTTTTTTTGGGTAAACTGTGAGCTCCAAGAATGGGGAAGGAAAAAAAAACATGTAGAATTGAACATATAAATTGATCAATTGTGCCTCTAGTGTATTCATTTTAGTTTTGGGAGTTTATGCAACTCACTGGAGGGCAATAATCAATTATTGGGGGGCAATAATCAATTATTGGGGGCAATAATCAATTATTGGAGGCAATAATATGATTATTGGAGGCAATAATATGATTATTGGGGAGTAATAATATGATTATTGGGAGGCAATAATATGAGTATTGGGGGGAGGGGGGCAATAATATAATTACTGGGTATTATTAGGGGGCAATAAATTCAGACGCCGGATTCTCGTCACTGGTCGCCGGAGTCCTATCACAGGAGTCCGCGCCGGCCACTGGTCACGGGAGTCCGACAAGGTCTCATATCACTTCTCTCTCTAAGTGACAAAGAAGGAGGGGACAAAATTGTCCCAAAGAAAAAATAAAAAAGAATAAAAAAATACTTAATTGGGTAATAGGGAAATAATCTCTTAGAGTGTTTGGGTAAGTGGGCAATTTTTAAGCTAAAATTGGGTAAATGATCATTTCCCCTATATAATAAACTAACTCAAACTTTGTAAAAACTACACCCCATGGCTATCTTAAAAAAAATTTTAAAAAATAAAAATTCCAACACCATGATTTATACCAAATACTGTGAACTATAATATACGACTTTTGCATTATATTGTAAACCCTATGACACCTCCCAAAATGCTATAATATATATATATATATATATATATATATATATATATCAAAATCATCACAACACGCTATGTCATATCAGTTTTCGAACCCTTCCAACTTCCAAGCAATTGTAAACTTTAACTATAAACTTATAAAGCGTGCTTCAAGAAAAGTCAGTCTGGTACGTCACAGACTGAAAAATATATAGTTGTGCAGAAAATTCTTTAATATTCCGGGTTTTATGCTCCCTTATCATGAATCTCTAGATAAAATCGAGAAATCCTCTATCAACCATCTAACGATACAAAGTATGTAATGAGCACTATAGAACTCCATTAGTTGTACCGTTGCATGTCAAGTGATGAGAATTTCAGTTGTACTTCTCGACTTAAGTTAAGTACACGAGATCATCGACTAAATGTACTCTTTTTTGGCTTTTGGAGTGTGATTCTATGATTGTCAACTATAGTTTTTCTATTTTCGGTGCATATATGATGGTTAACTGTACTTACACTAACCAAAGAAGTCAACTTTACTTGCCAATCTTGTACTACTAAACCGAATTAAGCACCTTGTTCGTACTATACATCCACAAAATCAATATGTCATGTGCTGGAAATTTTAAAATGGAAGTGCATGTCCCCGAGATGGAGTCTCTCACATTATTGCATCAACTATCAATAATAGAAATTGTGGATGGGGCAAGTATTATATTTTATTATACATAATAGTGATAATACAAGTCGTATTTAGTGTAAATGCTTGAACTAACGACAGTCTAGACATTACATAGAAGATTATAACAGTGCGGTAAAAAAGTGCATAATGTTATAATCCACTACTATTTAGAACAGAAATATAAACTAATGTCATTAAACCAAAAAGCTCTTTTATTAAAAAACAAACGAAATCAAAGGAATTAGAAGTAAGAATTGTGTAATATCAACCATAAAGAGACCAAACTTTAGTATATATCTGTCTTACACAAGAATGATAGAGAGGATTTACTTTGTCCTTGAAATCAGCGAGGAAAGAAAAGAAAGAAAGAAAGAAGAGTTTGTATATTTGTGTGTACACATGAACTGGCGTTGTAATCTATAAAATTCAAGCTGATATGCTTCTGACTTGCATCTTATCTGCTTCATCTTCCAGAAGACCAAAGATGCATGATATCCCTAATTGTCTCGTAGAATTCAATTACTGCTAAGTACATATGGTTAAAAAGTTTTTTAATATCTTATCACTAGAAGAAATGTCAGCTAACGAGATTGATTGTTTCGT
Source organism: Rosa chinensis (assembly GCF_002994745.2). Lineage (NCBI taxonomy): Eukaryota > Viridiplantae > Streptophyta > Magnoliopsida > Rosales > Rosaceae > Rosa > Rosa chinensis. Next base: position 64,766,777 of record NC_037088.1, on the reverse strand, counting down.
TTCGAGTAGAGATTTTGACTTTAATAACTATATATATAGGTGTCTGTTTGTATTAATATATAGAAGAATAATGTAGTTGAACTAAAACAAAATAATGGAAATGTGGTCATGAATCATGCAATTCTGCGTTACGCGCGCCTAAAAAGTAAACGGGCAAAGAATGTAAGTGAAAGCTTAGCCGATCGAGGTTATAAATAGGTGGAAGTTAGTACAGTACTAAGTACATTGCGCGCCCTCAATCATTTAGATCTGAAACTAAACGGATCAATGAACAACATGATCATCAGGTTGATATTGCTTCTGGTGTTTGTTGGATGGCTCATAGTTTGGATTATGGTGCCAACAAAAACTTACAAATATACCTGGAAACCCAACCTTGACGCCAATCTCACGTCAACTTATTTTGGAGTGCAAGGTAAGCAGATTTCAACTTTCCCTTCTTCCCCATAGCTGTTATGTTAATTCATTTCTTACTTTCATCATCCATTAATTAGCTACGTATATATATTTTGCTCGCATGCAGGGACAAATCTGCTGCTTTTCGCTTTCCCAATGATGTTCGTAGCAGCCTTGAGCTGTGTTTATCTTCATCTAGTTCAGAAAAAATCACAAAACTCCAACGAGATCAGGTCGTCGGTTGCTGCTGGCTTCTGGAGACGTCCGGTGGTTGTAACGGCTCCTCTGGGGGTCGTCACTGCGATGGAGCTAGGGTTTGGGGTGATGTTTACTTCACTCTTGGTTTGGTCTCTAGCTAACTACTTGATTACCAGCTTCGGCAACCTCCATATGCATATGAATATGATGAGCATGGATAAAGTATGGCAAAGCAAGTTTCGAAGTGTATCGTTGAGACTTGGGTACATTGGGAACATATGCTGGGCGTTTCTCTTCTTTCCTGTGACTCGAAGCTCTTCGATTTTACACATGTTTGGGCTCACATCGGAGTCGAGTATAAAGTACCATATTTGGCTTGGCCATCTCTCCATGCTTCTATTTTCTGTACACACCGTAGGCTTCATCATCTACTGGGGCATGACTCATCAAATGGCTGAAGTACGTACACAAGTTTAACTTCTATATGTGCTTGCTATTGATAGTCAAGTTTTCGATCATCTTTTTCATTTAAACTGACTTGCGGTGATGATATGCAGATGCTAGAATGGAGCTCGACTTATGTATCAAACGTAGCTGGAGAGATTGCAATTGTGTTTGCAATGGCAATGTGGGTGACAAGCATTCCTCGTGTCAGACGGAAAATGTTTGAAGTATTTTTCTATACGCACCAGCTATACCCACTCTATATCTTGTTCTACGTATTACATGTTGGTGCTTCCTATTTCTGTATGATCCTTCCCGGAATCTTCCTCTTTGTCATTGATCGATACTTGAGATTTTTACAGTCTTCCCAACACGCTGCTTTAGTCTCAGCACGGGTTCTACCTTGTGAAACAATTGAGCTCAACTTCTCCAAGAGCAAAGGTAATACTTAAGTAAGGCCAACAACTAATGAATATAATGCCGTAATAGTTTCAAGCCATCTGTATAATCCTTTAATAGGACTTTAAAGGATGAAGATGATTGCACTCTCTCGTATTAATTAAATAACTGTTAGTTACTTATTTTCCCCATATATCAATTAACATGATTTTCTTCTTGTTTCAGGATTGGATTATAATCCTACTAGCATCTTGTTCGTCAATGTGCCTAGCATATCAAAGTTGCAATGGCACCCATTTACAGTGAATTCAAACTCTAACATGGAGGCGGACAAAATAAGTGTTGTGATCAAGAGTTTAGGAAGTTGGTCTCAAAAGCTTTATAAGCAACTGGCTTCTAATTCGGTGGAGCATATCCAAGTTTCTGTTGAAGGACCTTATGGACCTACTTCATCTCATTTTATGAGGTCAGCTCAAGATTTAAAAGAATCATTTCACAGCTCACTTGATATTATCGTAGCTATTGGCTCTAACATACGAAACTGTTTATAAAAAGAAAAATAAAAAGTTAAAAACTATAAACTAATTATAGTTTATGCCTCAATCTTGTAGCAAATAGACCCTATAATTAAAAAAATATATATTTAAATTTTTTTTTCCTAAAACCATGTTACAGGATTGAGGGATGAACTATAGTTAGTTTTTACTTTATAGTTACAGGATTACCTTATATCATGAGCACATTTTTGAAAGTTGATAAAGCATGATTTTTAAAATCATATTTCAATTGTTATTACTCGAAAATATCGATTCACTGTTTATGCATGAATGTACTTAGAGTACTAAAATCGTTCTTAGTTAACATTGTAATAACCTAATATAACATATTAAGATTGATTCAGTTTTATATCCTACTAACGTAACATAATACGTATCATCAGGCACAAGGGTTTAGTGATGGTAAGTGGAGGCAGTGGAATTACTCCTATGATTTCCATAATCCGAGAAATTATTTTCCAAAGCACTAAACCCGACTGCCATGTTCCAAGTGTACGGCTGATTTGTGCATTCAAGAACTCAGCTGATCTCTCACTGCTGCAACTATTGCTTCCACTTTCTGGCACGCCTTCTGACCTTACCCAGATACAATTGCAAATAGAAGCCTATGTTACAAGGGAGACAGAGCAGCAGCCTCCATCTTCCCAAAAGCCATCCCAAACTTTATGGTTTAAGCCAAACCCATTGGATTTACCGATTTCTGGTGTTCTAGGTCCAAAAAGTTGGTTATGGCTTGCTGCTATTATCTCATCCTCATTTGTCTTATTTCTCATTATTTTGGGCATGGTCACTCGTTTCTATATATACCCGATTGACCACAACACTGGTGATAGTTACCATTACTCCTTCACTTGCCTTTGGTACATGTTTTTGGTCTGTGCCTCCATTTTTATAGTCTCTAGTACAGTTTTCATCTGGTGCAAGAACCAAAATGCCATGGAAAGAAATCAAATTCAGAATATAGAAGTACCCACAGATACAATTGATGATAGAGAACTTGAAAGCTTTCCCCTTCATCATGAGTCCCTGATTGCTCAAGCTACCCAGGTGCATTATGGAACAAGGCCTGATCTCAAGAGTAAGTTAAAGTTAACCAAGTTGTAAAAATTTGATCATAAATCCCTACTTTCTTTTTGTGAGGGTGTTCGCACCATTTTTTTTGGGTACAGGAAACATGAATGATTAATTTTGTAATTTTGCAGAAATTCTGTTGGAAACTAAAGGATCTGATATCGGAGTGTTGGCTTGTGGCCCAAAGAAGATGAGACATGAGGTTGCCAAACTTTGTTCATCCGGTTTGGCACAGAATCTGCACTTTGAGTCTATTAGCTTTAACTGGTGATGCATACATGTGTATTACGCATATTGCATGCTAGTTATAAGTTATAACCAAGCTAAAACTCCGTGTGTATAAATAAAGATGCTGCTACAGCCTTCAGTCTTTCCTTTGCTTCAAGATCTTGTTAAATGTAAATTGCCTATATATGCTGGAAACTGTGTAGTGTAATATTGGAACCTATATATGCTGGAAACTGTGTAGTGTAAGATAAATAATGTCCTGGCACATGATCTATGGAAAACAGTGTAATTCTCTTAGCTTTTTCATCACACAGTGTACATCGATCATCTATTAAAAACGAATACAACGGGGAGCAAACAATGTCCTTTGTGCTATCTCGGGTGCTGTTTGATTTGGCCACTAAATAACTCCGAGGCCATCAACTAATCGTATCAAGTTTTCATCTGTCATTCACTACCTGTCTACTCTTGTCTTTAGTACAGGACCCGTTGCCAGGCCGGCAACCTTGTCCGCCTGCTCGATTGCGGTGTGCGCTAGCTCACTTGCGAACTCCTCGTGGTGATATCGACGCACATAAACGACAAACTGGGAGGACCTTAACAACTTGGTGTATGTGAGTGAGAGACTTATCATTTGAGGGGAAAGGTCAAGTTAACAACCCTGCATGTGTTAAGGATGCAATTTAGCGTGGTGACAAAGAATTACATGGGCAACTTAGCAATGAGGAATAGTTCAAAGGTTAGCTTTTGCCTTGCATCAGATTTGCCATTTTTGGTCGAATTTACTTTGTTTGTTTTAGCCTCAAGTTTCTTGAATTTCTTAACAATGAATAGAAGATGCTTTCTGAAATGCTAAGACGAACCATTCATGCATAAGTTAACCTTCACCAGCCTTTAACAAATCTAGTTCAATCACATGACCAGATGAATAAGCACACTTCTGCTAACTAAACCAACAGAGACGAAAGAAGTTAAAAGATACTCAAAAGTCCATGAGAAGCTACGACATGAATATAAGCACACTTCTGCTCACTAATTCTAGACAAAGTTGATGACCGACTTTTCCAAGTTGCTTCAACCATTATAGACTCCAAGGACCAGCTTTCAGGCATTGCGTCACACCTCAGACCGATTAAATATCACCACCCTCAAGATCAATAGATGTCAAGTATGGACCTCGAATGGCAGAAAGGGCATCCCAGGTTACGTTTACACGAGAAAAACCCTTGAATCGTATCTTTCTTAAGTTGCGACAATTTCCTCCAAGAGCAAATATGGTACGGTTTGACACGTCCCAGCGACCATCCAGGTTCAATACCCTGAGGGTTTGGATTGCAGAGATAGCAACACCTGCAATATCAGTAAATCTTTGTTTGACACCGAGAGACAATTCCAGGAGCTCCAAGCTACACATTTTGCTGCTCAAAAGCACAATCCCGTTATCGGTGATTCGCACCTCACAATGACCAATTTTTTCAGGGTTTGTGAGGTATTCCCATTAGCCAAAAAACCCAGTCCGCGATCCGTAATGTTGCAACAATCTACCAACTTCAAAATACCAATCGAACATGAAGATGCAGACCCAATTGCTTCAAGGGCTTCGTCCGAAATCAGGCTATTACCCCGCAAACACAAACACTTCAAGTTAGCAGCAAAATGTACAAGCACACCAACTCCAGAATCCCCTACCCTTCCTTTCCCGGAAACCAAATAGCGAAAGGGTGTGAGGTTTTGAGGTCGGAGAAATCCAAGGCGCAGTTTTTGTTTACACCCTTTTTGGGCTTTGTTTCTTACATCATTTTGGGCTTTTTGTTGCTCAATGCTTTGTGCGAAGTTCATGTGTACATTATGTCATGGGTAGTCTGGCTCATGTTGAGCCAGCCCAGATCTTATCTGGCCCAATTATAACTCTTTTTGAATGTTCCCATTACCAAACCCTAGCCAGCTAATTTCTATACCCTTTCTGCCTTCGCTCATATATCAACCAAAACCTAAACTGTCCGTATTACCAAACCCTAGCTAGCATGTTTTTCTTGTGCGATCATCATGTTTTTGATCCTGGAAAGCCCCTATCAGTTTTCGACACTGAGTGTTTGATTATATATTGAGGTAGGATTACAAGGTAAAGGCATCTCTCGGTTTAGGGTGTCAGTTCCATAATTCCCAACTTTGCAGAGGATCGAATATTGCCTTTCCTGCCTGGTGCTAGGCTAGCTGGAAGAAGTTGAGCCATATCCAACTGTGTGGGGCTCCAAAGACGTCATGACTCGACCCGTCGACCGAAGTAAGTCCGGATCAAAGTCTACGTTGCTCAGCTATTAGGACTTTGGTAATGTACTATTTCAGATTGGACTTTGTAGTTTGTACCAGACTTGACTAAAAAGCCACAATTATTGTCCCTAAGACCCTAAGGCATCTCCAACCTTACAGTCAAAAGTCATTTCGGCTTTTCTGATCCAAGTGCAGCATCTCTAACCTAATAGAAAAGATATTCAAAATGACTCCACAGTCAAGAGCTTAGTCAAACTCAAAATCATTAAGCTTTGTCGAACAAAAGCTAAAATTGGGAAGAAGGGAAGGGAGGTAGGTCCCATGGTTTACTGAGAAAATCAATAGCTGAGATTCACTTTAATTAATTCGATTTAAAATAGAAATTCAGATTAAGTGATACCAAAAAGTAAATATATAATTACTTAATTTATAATCTTACAGTCAGAAAAATGCGATGGATCAAAATAAATGATTAATAATAATGTAAGTAAGTTTTAAAGAAGAAAAATTTGGAAAAACTATTTTAAAATTCAATTAATAACGATATATTATATAAAATAATTATGTATAATTTATAAATCCATATTATAGTTAAATAATTGTATAAAATGATTACAATTTTGATATGGCTATGGCTTTTGATTAAAGGGAGTTGGAGTCATGGAGATCTAAAATTTGAATGAACAATAATATGAAACTAGGGATTTCAAATTCTACAAATGACTATGACTTTTGACTAAAGGGTTGGAGATGCCCTAAAGCAAAAGCCAAAAGATTCATGATGAGGATATAAACTATTGTCTTCTGACTCTCGTCTCGCTCATGTGTAAGTTGTTGCAGCGAGAGTAGTGGTCCTCTTTTCACTTCTGAAGCCATGAGCACAAATACAGCAGTAGTATCAGTTATGAGGTTCATATTGCTTCTAATGTTTGTTGGATGGCTCATCGTTTGGATTCTGTTGCCAACCAAAGCTTACGGATATTCCTGGAGACCCAACCTACAAGGCAAACTCAACTCAACATATTTCGGAGATAAAGGTAGATTTGTACTTACAAGTGCTTTTCTTCTTTGATTAATTATTGATAGCCTATATATACAGGGACAAATTATAGATAGCTAATTAGTTATATATACTAATTACAGGGACAAATCTGCTGCTTTTCTCGTTCCCAATGATGTTCATAGCAGCTTTGAGTTGTGTTTATCTCCATCTAATTCAGAAGGAGAAACCATCATACTCGACATACTACTCCACAAGTTTTGCTAGCTTCTGGAGGCGTCCGGCGAGTGTGAAAGCTCCACTGGGAATTGTAACTACGATGGAGCTTGGATTCGCTGTAATGTTTGTTGCACTCTTGGTGTGGTCTCTTACCAATTACATACATGTCGGGTTTGCCTACCTCCATAATATGTATAAGAAACCAGTTCCGGGCCTCAAAGAGAAAGAGTATGTGTATTCAGTAAATAACAATCATTTACTTTAATCAGGCAACGAACAGTGTTGTTATATCACATTTAAACCACATGATTGATGTGTATACGTCTACAGGTGGGAAGCAAAGTTTCATTATGTATCGTACTGGCTTGGCTTAACCGGAAACATATGTCTGGCATTTCTCTTCTTCCCTGTAACTCGAGGCTCTTCGATTTTGGCTCTGGTTGGGTTAACATCGGAGTCCAGTATGAAGTACCATATTTGGCTTGGCCATCTCTCCATGGTTCTATTTGCTGCTCATTCCCTAGGCTACATCATCTTCTGGGCCATCACTCATCAAATGGCTGAGGTACGTACGTGATTATAATTCAACTACGAATTATGATAGTCCCTTGTTTCTATTGGCGAGGAAGAGAATCTTTTTTGCGTGGCTAGAATGTCTGGTTTTGTATGTAGGGCTCTTCATGTCTGTGTCATGGTTTTCGTTATTGTTTGATAGTATATATCGTGAGGAATGGGGTGAGGAATAATATCTGAAGGCCCCTTCGAGTACTTTAACTGAGTGGTTCAACTTAATTTGATCCCTGGCCATCTTGTTAGAGTATGTTCACCCGTTGGGTCACCAGGTCACTCACTATTCACTACTTTTTAGTGTTAATTTCACCATTTAGGTCACGAGCACAGTGTATTTCGTGCCCTGTGTCACGGGCACAGTGTATTTCGTGACCTAGATAATGAAAATATACACTAAAAAATAATGAATAGTAGGTGACCCAACGGGTGAACTTGCTCTTAAATTGTTATATTCGTTAATAACATCCTAGATTGGCGCAGTGGTGAACATAGACTAAAAGGGTCGGCCGAAATTTCAGACCAATTTGATATTCTAGTTCCGAGTTTCTGACATTGATAAAATTCTTCAAAGTTAATTCAAAAAAGAAAAAAAAATACGTGCGATTATATCTCAATAAACAGCTATCGTCCGATAATTAGAAGCGTTAATAATTTACAATTATGTTTCAAGGTATCCATCTAGTTATAGACTCTTCTCTTGTAGTACTCATTGTGATTTCAAATCATCCAACAATCCAACATACTTTTCCTTTTACTGTTGATGATCATAAATACGACTAACTATCTAAGAAAAAATGATGATTAGCAATGCTTACATATTTTCTTTTCATCAGCGTCTTCAATTATTTAAATAACAAAATGACAATAGGTTAAGATAATTAATGTATAGTACTTGAGACTTCTGTAAGTTCACATGCCTTGAATTGTACCTCTGCATGTGATATATCGAAATTAGTAGTACTACTAGCTAGAATATATTTTGAAGGTTGAAAATATGTATAATCTTGATGGAAATTGTTATCTTGCTTCTCAATATTGATGGAAAACTAAGAATTAACTGAATATCAATGGTGATGATGCAGATGCTAGAATGGAGCAAGACTTATGTATCAAACGTAGCTGGGGAGATTGCAATTGTATTTGCAATGGCAATGTGGGTGACTAGCATTCCTCGTGTTAGACGAAAAATGTTTGAACTATTTTTCTACACCCACCAGCTCTACGTTCTCTACATCGTCTTCTACGTACTGCACGCCGGTGCTTTCTCCTTCTGTACAATCCTTCCTGGAATCTTCCTGTTCATCATAGATCGGTACCTGAGATTTTTACAGTCTAATCAACGTGCTGAGTTACTCTCTGCACGCATTTTACCTTGTGAGACTATTGAACTCAACTTCTCCAAGAGCCAAGGTGATTACTAATTAGGATTCACTAACAATATGTTGATTTAGTTTTGAGCCAGATACATTTTGCACTTTACTGTTTAAAAGTCGCAATTTCATTCTCAAGTTACGAAAAATAGCATATTACTTCTATTGCAAGAAATGAGATGCAACCTAAGGTAATTTCCTACCTGTCAAGCAAGACCATTTTCAGTGTTATCGGTAAGTTATTATGAAGGCAAATAGCCCCTTTTCCTTTATATTGAAAATTGACAAACAGTCATTCTTGATTTGTTCCACAGGCCTGGATTATAATCCCACTAGCATCTTGTTTATCAATGTGCCTAGTGTATCCAAGATGCAGTGGCACCCGTTTACAGTGAATTCGAACTCTAACATGGAGGCAGACAAGCTAAGTGTTGTGATTAAGAGTCTCGGAAGTTGGTCTCAGAAACTTTACCAGCAACTTTCTTCTAATTCTATGGATCATATTCAAGTTTCTGTTGAAGGGCCTTATGGACCTACTTCATCTCATTTCCTAAGGTCAGTACTCAAAAGCAGATCACTTCCCCTTACAATTTTGGATTACTGTCACTTAAGTACTGCTGTATTGGTCAAATTTCGAATTTGATACTTGCAGATAGCTTTTTCGGCCTTGTTTATATTAATCGTTTTAATCTTGGCTACTTGGTGTCAAATTCTAAAGAAGTCACAAGTTAACCACACATGAGCTAGCATGATTTAACTAAGATTATATTATGTCATGTTAGCTCAAATTAACAATCTAACAACATAACACGTCTCATATCTAAGTGGTAGTAGAATATTACAATTTTAAGTGCATTTGTTGATTAGACTTGATTGGTCTTTTGTTGCCTCAGGCATAAGGCTCTGGTGATGATTAGTGGAGGCAGTGGAATTACTCCGATGATCTCCATAATCCGAGAAATCATTTTCCAAAGCACCAAACCAGACTGCCATGTTACGCCTGTTCGGTTTATATGTGCCTTCAAGAACTCAGCTGATCTCACCATGCTACAACTCATGCTTCCAATTTCTATCACCCCTTTTAATTTTACCCAGCTGCAGTTTCAAATTGAAGCATATGTGACCAGGGAGACACACAAGCAGCCTCCATCAGACCCCCACAAGCCTCTCCAAACCATATGGTATAAGCCAGACCCATTGGACTCGCCCATATCTTTGGTTCTAGGACAAAACACTTGGCTATGGCTTGGTGCTATAGTTTCATCCTCATTTGTCTTATTTCTCTTTGTTTTGGGCATTGTCAATCGTTTTTATATATACCCAATTGACCACAACACTGGTGAACACTACCATGCCTCCTTCATTTGCCTGTGGTACATGTTTTTGATCTGTGCCTCCATTTTCATAGTCTCTAGTGCAGTCTTCCTTTGGTGCAAGAGACAGAACGCCATTGAAGAAGGGAAGCGAACTCAGAATGCGAAATTATCAACATCAACAACTGATATTGAACTTGAGAGTTCTCCCCATAATCATGAGTCCCTGATTGCTCAAGCTACCCAAGTGCATTACGGAACTAGGCCTGACCTGAAAAGTAAGCAGTATACCTAATAACTAATTATAACTAGCTAATTAACTACCCCTTGGGTGATTGTGATCATAATGTTTGTTTGTGTTATTGCAGAAATTCTGTTGGAAACTAAAGGATCTGATATTGGAGTGTTGGTTTGTGGCCCAAGGAAGATGAGACATGAGGTTGCCACAGTTTGTTCATCCAGTTTGGCACATAATCTGCACTTTGAGTCCATTAGCTTTAACTGGTGATGCATATACTAGTTATTAGTTTTACTAGTTAATACTTAATAGTTGGCATATAGCCAAAAAAATACACTATGTATCATATAGCTCAATAATTCTACAGTGGCTAATTGGCTCAAAAAAATACCTCACAATGACCAATTCTTTCAGGGTTTGTGAGGTAGAACCATTTGCCAAAAAACCCAGTCCGCGATCCGTAATCTTGCAAAAATCTACCAACTTCATAATATCAATCGAACATGAAGATGCAAACCCAAATCACCCAATTGCTTCAAGGGCTTTGTCCGAAACCAGGCTATTACCCCCCAAACACAAACACTTCAAGTTAGCAGCACAATGTAAAAGGCTAAAAGCACACCAACTCCCAAATCCCCTACCCTTCCTTCCTCGAAAACCCGAACTTCAGCCAGTTTAGGACACCCATTTCCCAGAGCCCTTGGAGGCTTGGACCCTTTTCACTCATAATACCCCCATCACCATCTTCCTGACGCCAATTGAACACGGTGATCTTAAGTTGCGGACATGTTTCGGCTAAAAATTCAAGGTCGGTGTCGGTTAGGCTTGATTTTGGATGTGTTTGGTCCAAATCTCAAGATCAATATATTCTCAAAAAAAAAAAAGTAATTTTACCGGGTTGTAATCAGAAGCGTTTATTTTCTAAGTTGTTATAAAAGTTAATTTGTACGATATTAATTTGAAAATCATTGAGGTCTTTATGGTAAATTACTAAATTTATTAAGATATTACGCACAACCCACCACTTAGTTACATTTTAAAGTAAACGTATGATAATTGTGTCTTAAAATATTTTTCTTTATTTTCATACTCATTTGTAAGTGAGGAAGTTACATCATAACGATGTCACTTGGGCTACAGATTTGTTGGCCAAGTTATTTTCAAAATTAAACCCTGTAAAAAAAGTTAAAAGACATTTAGAAGGATACTTGACAATCATCTCAAAAAGTATTGGTACGGAAGCATCTCGAAACTCGAAGTGGACTAACCATATTTTACGAAATGTGTTATTTCTCTACCAAAACTATTTGAGACCATTGCATGAATAAAAAAAAATATATATATATATATATATATATAAACAATCTAAATAAACATCCAATCTTCTAAATAATCAAGTACCAATATGATCAATGAAAAATAAAACGAAGATCGTGAAATTTATTTCTTTATAAAGTTTGTGTAGACTAATATGTGCAGGTTACTAAGAGCAACTCCAACAGATTCCCTATATTTTGATTTTTCTCTACTTTAGAGAAAAATAAGCCTCTTTTGCTCCAACAGATTCCCTATAACTATCTCTATTTTAGGGAAAGTGAGGAGAGAGAAAATCCAATTCCCTATATTTACAGCAAACTCCAAAATTTAAGGAAGAATTATGGAGATTTTAGAGATTGCTGCAAAATAGGGAATCTATTGGAGTTAGAGAAGAAAAAATAGCTAAAGCTTTGACTTTTGGTTCCCTATAATACAAAAATTATAGGGAAGCTGTTGGAGTTGCTCTAAATACTAATAGGAGATACTCAAATTCCTATATAGTCAAATTTTCCGAAAAAATTGAAAGATTTCTACATATGGAATATGAAAATCCATGGCATTATGATTATGGGCCGATAGCATTTACTAATTAAGAGATACCATAAATTCCTATATAGTCAAATTTTCTAAAAATAGGAAAGATTTCTACATATGGAATATGATAATTCAAGGCATTATGGTGCGCTAGGCCATTTTCTAAATATTCATTCCAGCCTGGAAACTGAACTATAAGTGCTAGAGAAAATAGTCAAAATACAATAATTTCTCGGAATTTCTTTTGCATCTAAGTAAGGAGTGTCGCTACATATCCTTTGAGTACAAGAAAATAGAATCTAATTAAGACTACGAATTTAGAGTAATCTTCTCCTATTACTAATTTCCATTGTTGTAATAGGAGAATAGATTACTCTAAATTCGTAGGATATTCTTCAACAGTTTAGGTATATTTGAAAATTTAATTACGAAGGACTCCTAATCGTTAATGGACGAATATGTCAGAGACTCAGAATTGATCCCACTATATAAAGTTTTTTTTTTTTCTTCTTTTTGAAAAGATGATCAAAGGGTTTCACCCTTACCCCCATGGACTCGAACCCATGACTTCGTATATAGGTAGTGGGGGCTCTAATCACTGAGCTAAGAGTGATCCCACTATATAAAGTTGAAACGTAGGGTTGTGGTATATATGCAATAAAATTGCTTGCAACCTATACATCCAATCGATCATCGTTGTCCTTGGAGCGGATGGCAAAAAATTACCTACCGGAAGATATGATTGTGGAAATCCTTCACAGGGTTCCCCCAAAACCCTTGGTCCGATTCAGCACTGTTTCAAAACGGTGGCATTCCATTATATGTGCCGACCCACAATTCAAGAAATCCTATGTGAAATTAGCATCCGAGAAGCAAACCCTCCGTCGTAGACTCCTCTTCTCCCCCCGTACCTTCCCCTATCAAGTTGGAGCCTTAGACTTGGAGACGCTGTCGCCGTCGTTTGGAGTCAGAAACGTCAGCTGCCCATTCAATAAATTATTTGGATATCGTTTCGACCTACTAGGCTCCTGCAATGGGTTGGTATGTGTAGCCTTTGTTGACCCTGTGCGAAGCATTCTAATTGTTCGGCAACCACTTCTTCGGTCTGTCCGAAACTTGTATATTTGGAACCCATCAAACGGATTCTTCCAAAAATTAGACGACCCTGGTTTTTCCCATCAAACGGATGCATATAGTACCGTGGTTTACTCTGCTCTTGGCCATTTGTCAGCTACAGACGACTACAAAATTTTTGTAGCCACTGGTAGTATCATTGAGGAGGGTAGGAATATCTGCAGTCGGTGGGAGATGAGGAAGGTCAATATATTCTCATTGAGGTGTAAGTTATGGAAAAGGATTGAACTCCCTTCATACTTAAGCCTCCAGGGTCGGGGGACTCTCTGCAATGAGTCCCTTCATTGGATGCTCTATCCCTCTGAATCAAGAGATATAGATATCGTTGCATTTGATTTGGCCAAGGAAGAGTTCAGCAGGCAAATCCCGCTGCCTGACTCTCTCATGCAAGGCCGGGGCGGTTTCGTAGAACTTGGCGTTTATTCCGCAGGATGCCTGTGTGTGATGTCTAGTTCCAGTAAAGACTCTATTGATTTGTGGGTGATGACAGAATATGGCGTGCGTGACTCCTGGACTAAGCTCTTCAACTTTAGGATTACCTACCCGCCGTGTGACACGTATGTGTTGGTTAAATCAATCATGGTTACGGAGGAGGGTACACTTTCTGTCCTTTGTAGTCTGGTTGGATGCTATGATCACAAGTTAGTCTTGAAGATATATTGATCACGAACAAGGGACAGTAGGCCAATATCAATTGCCTAAGAGTCCCGTGATGAGTACCATAATTCAACATGAAGAGATGGAATATGAAGAGAGTCCACTTTGGTGGATTTGAAGAGATTCAAGTCACTACTGAAAGCGTGTAGTGAGAGATAAAAGAGTCAAAAGAAAGCTTAACTATGAGAGGCTTGCTCTGTTCATTTCAACTGCATGGTTGCTCATGAGGCCTTCTTCTTTACAAATAGACAAGTTAATGTTGTACCATTTTCTTTCTTTTGCCTTGTGTGCATGGATGAAGCCATGAAGGACGACGTAGTCATGTAAAAAAATTAATTTCAACTTTTTACTGCTAATAAGCTGTATAGCAACTCAAATTTTGTAACGTACGTATTTCCAGAAATAAAGACCGGACTCTTTATAGAAGGAAAGAATTATCAGTTTTAAAGTTTTAAAGACAAAACTCTTACCTTTTTATATTTTTGAGTTAGTGACTGATTGTATGTAGGTCGCTAGTTTTGTAAATTTCCTGTTCTTATATCTACAACTGAAAATAAATTAATGGTATTTCTATTGAGTTCTTTGACTCAATCCCGCAGGTTACTATTGCTGGTGTTCAGAACATGCATTACATGTTTGATATGCCTCTTTAAAGTCTAATAACAGTGATCACTAGCTTGTACCAGGCACTAAAACTCAAGAATGTACTGTATGTGTAGGTGTTTCGATCTCACCCGGTACATGGACTTGATTGTGAAGTATTACTCTTTGTATAACACATTAGCCAACCCAATCCTCATCGGAACTTCTTTTGCCACAGCCTGGTACATGAGGTACGTACCATAAAGTGGTGAAGCAAACATACAACAAGGATCAAGATTCTTTCAGACAGTATTATATATCTGACCCTTGTTTATTTTGTGTTGGCTCTTCTGATTCCCCTCGGTTTTACCGTAATTCAAGTATGAGAAGCTCATGCCTTTTCTCCTCACATCATTTTAATATATACATGTCCTTTAAAGTTACAGATTTTAACACTGAAGATCTTTTTATCACACATGAGTTATCGGCTTACCGCGCTATGCCTTGAAATAAATCTTGTGCCAGTTACTTCTACCCAGTTCTTTTCTTTCCTTCACATCCCTCTTTAATTAACAAGAGAATAAGAGTAGCTTTTTTCGACAAGAGAGAATAAGAGTAGTTGTTTACATAGTTCTTTTGCTTCAGTTTGTATAATGTCGTTACTGTGTACTTCAACAGATTTTGAATCTGCTTGCAACCCAATCTATTGTAATAGGTGTTGTGGACATTGTCAATATACCTTGAAGCTGTTGCAATCTTATCACAATTGGTGTTGCGGCAAAGTTCAAGAAACATTGACAACCTAACTGGAAGCTATGTTTAGTTTGGAGATTGACCCAGTGACCTTGAATCAACAAGCAGGAAAAAGTATTAAAAAAAAAAAAAAGTATCTGACTCAATGACCTAGTATCATAATAATCCAACAGATAAGGTCTTTATCTACTTTTCCGAAACTTAATTATTTACTTTTATCCACCCATAAAATTGAAGGAGTTTTTTGCAATTTTGCACCTTTAAATGAAGTCATGAGTGGCTACACACATGGTGGCGGTGATTTTATGACTTTCTGGTTTTGACTTAATTTAAAAGGAAAATCATCCAAAAAGTGTCTGGACTTTTCCAGACTATTAATTTTCATACATGTACTGTACTTAAAATAAAATCAAAATGGTACCTGAGTGTTTGAACGCGACCCAATTTCCGTACCTAGCAACAGTAAAATCGTTAACTCCGTTAACTTTTTAAGGATATTTTTGTCTTCTCTAAAATTCTCTTGACTCTCCTTTCTATCTGCAACTTCACCTTTTGTTCTTCTTCATTTTGCCTTCTCTGCTATCTCCGTTTAGGTCGGCTATTCAAATTCTCATCCTTATTTAGTAAACTTCTGTGAGGATAAGATGCAAGAATTAAGAGTTGTGACTGAAGTTTGCAGAGGGACGTTTTTGGGAAAAATGCTATGAGCATATTCAATACTCAAAAACTACATATTCCTATGAGGAAGATAGCAAATCTGACTGTAATGTGGGGCCTTTATCTTATTTTATTTTCCGCTTTTTGATTACGTATGTGTGCATTGCTCAAATGCAGTCACTGCTGGGGTAGCATTTAAGCCTCGTTTGGTTCACGGAAGGGAAATCAATTCCCTTGTCTTTCCCGTGAGGAAGGGAAACTAAAGTTCCTGTCAGATTTCATTTCCTGTGTTTGGTAAAGCAGGGAAAACATCTAGGAAAGACTATTTGATTTCCCTTCTGATGTTTGGTTGGTGCAGGAAAGGAAAGTAAAAATATATCAATATTTCAATAATACCCTTCTATTTTAAAATAAAAACAACCTATAATGAATTTTCAACATTACCAAGGGTACTCAAGCAATTAATGTTGGGGTATTGTTGTCCAAAATTATTGCAATTAATGCTAGGAAATGGGATGAGAAACTCAATCCCATGAAGTTTGAGTGGAATGAGTTTACCCTCAACTTTCCCCTATGTCAGGAAAGCATTTCCAGACTTTGTGGTTACCAAACAAAGAAAAGGAATAGTCCTCAAATCCGTGAAACAAACGAGATCTTAAAGATCTAAAGCAGTTACATGTTGTACTACATCATAATTGAGATATTAACAAAAGTCGACTACCGCAAGACTCGCAAATGCAGGCAGAAGTCTATCACTTCCTGGAGGAGGAGGGAAACTGCTACAGAGTGAAGTCTGTGACCCGGACTCAAGCAATTCTTCCATCTGACACAGTTTCGTTAATTCTACATCAAGTAGAGGCTTCCCAATTTGAGATGCATATAGCATATCAGGAAAGATTTTGTCCACTTAAAATACGTACAAGGCTTTTAATCAATTATGTGTCCTGGGTTCAATGCCCCTCTTTGATGTTCCATTTGAAGACTCATGTGATACATGACGGTTAGAAACAATAAAAAATGACTGTTAGAAATTCTCATTTCACTATCAATGGCTAATATTGGAAACTGGCAATTTCCTCAAACAAATCAATACTATTTCTAACTGGGTTCCTCTGTAAATACAATGTTCTTTCTTCTCCTCCTAAATCTAACAGTAAACCAAACAACTTTGCAAAACTAGTAACAAACGATTAGAAACAAATAATGTATAAAGATCTGAACTTTCTACCTATATAACACTGAAAATCAATAAAGCTGCAAAATTGGGTTCTGTTTTCCCGAAACAAATGTCAATGTCTCCATTACCGGTTGTGGGTCGGATTCGATTTGCTGGGTCGAGCCGTCTTTAAGCTAGTCTCTATGGGTTTGTGGGGATCCTCCATTGCTTTGTTGGGCTTGTTTTGGTTCAAAGAAAATGTGACTACTGAAGCGAGCAATCTTCTGGGTTGGTTTCTGGGTCTGATCAGATGGGTTCGTGGTTTGAAAGTTGCGAGCTTTGGGAAATGTGGAGCATGAGAATGAGGGCGAAGAAGGAAAGCAAGAGTCTTTGAGTTCTGGGTTTCATGGCGGAAAGCCGGAAATTGAAGAATAGAAAATGGAGTTGAGTTTAGGAGAAGCGATGGAGTTGCAGACTCACAGTGCATGCTTTGATAAGTTTGGTTAACAAGTGAGTGTGGTATGCAAATCAGGATAGTCCTGCAGTTGTAGCTAAGGGCTCACTTTGACTATTGACAGTGGACTAGTGCTTACAAGTCCTCAGGGTGTGTTCAGCTTTGGAAATCTGAGTCCATTTCTGGAGTTGTTGCTTTTGGGTCTTGAACGATACAGGCAACTTTGTTCTTGAAGATGACAATTTAGAGAGCTTATGGGAGACCTTCAATAATCCAACTCGTACATTTTACCTAGACATGATATCGGAAAAGGAGGGAAGCTTTGGTCTCAACAATCCGAGACTAAATTTTCGAAAGGAAGATTCAAGCTACGTATGCACATAGAAAGAGAGACGTCGGAGAATTTTAGAGAAGATGAATAGTGAGGGGGCGAAAATATCCTTGAAAAGTTAACAAAGTTAACGATTTTACTGTTGCTAGGCACGGAAATTAGGTCAGGCTCAAACACTCAAGTACTATTTTGATTTTTTTTTAAATACATGTATTAAAATTAACAGTTCGGAAAAATTCAAACATTATTTAAACGATTTTTCCTAATTTAAATAGTGCAGCATGTCATGTCGGTGCAATGCATTTGATGTCCCCATATTTGAGTGTGAAAGCCCTTTTCCGTAAATGCCAAATGACATAGGTTTCAAGTCTTTGAAAAGTTTGTGTCATCAAAAAAAGAAGTCTTGAAAAGCAATAGTATTCCATGTTACGAATTTGACTAAATTCGGGAACCTAGCGAGTGCACTAATGAGGAAATTGTGTCGATGAAGAACCACAAGTGATGAATGTCTTGGTCCTTCAACTTTTTAGGCTTTATTTCTTACACCATTTTGGGCTTTTTGAGGTTAATAATCTCACTACAGTATGTTGAGCTGAGATCTTGTCTGGCCCATTTATAACTCTTTTGAATGTTTGTACCTTTTCTTCCTTCACTCATTATATAAAGATTAACCAAACCGAATCTAGCGGTATTACCAAACCCTGGCTAGTATGTTTTTTTCTTGTGTGATCATCATGTTTTTGATCCTGTAAAGCCCCTATCAGTTTTTGACATTGAGTATTTGATTACATATTGAGCTAGGATTACAAGGCAGAGGCAGCTCTCGGTTTAGAGTGTCAGTTTCATACTTGTCAACTTTCCAGAGGATCGAATATTGCCTTTGAAGTTGAGCCGAAGATGTCATGACACGACCGAAACAAAGCCCAAATCAAATTCTACGTTTCTTACAAATCAAAAAATAAAAAAGTCTACGTTTCTTAGCTATTAGGACTTTGGTAAAATACTAGTTTAGATTGGACTTTGTAGTTTGTACCGGACTTGACTAAAAAGCCACAATTATTTACCCTAAAGTAAAGGCCGAAAGATTCATGATGAGGTACAAAGTACAGACTATAAAGCAACTGTCTTGTGACTAAGTTGTTGAAACTGAGAGTATCGTAATCCTCTTCACTTCTGAAACCATGAGCACTAATACAGCAGTAGCATCAGTTATGAGGTTCATATTACTTCTAGTGTTTGTTGGATGGCTCATCATTTGGATTGTGTTGCCAACCAAAACTTACGGTGATTCCTGGAGACCCTACCTACAAGCCAAACTCAACTCAACATATTTCGGATATCGAGACAGATTTGTACTCATTAATGCTTCTCTTCTTTCATTAATTATTGATAACCTATATGCTAACTAGTTATATATACTAATTGCAGGGACAAATCTGCTGCTTTTCTCGTTCCCGATGATGTTCATAGCAGCTTTGAGTTGTGTTTATCTCCATCTAATTCAGAAGGAGAAATCATCATACTCGACATACTACTCCACAAGCTTTGCTAGCTTCTGGAGGCGTCCGGCGAGTGTGAAAGCTCCTCTGGGAATTGTGACTACGATGGAGCTTGGTTTCGCTGTAATGTTTGTTGCACTCTTGGTGTGGTCTCTTACCAATTACATACATGTCGGGTTTGCCTACCTCCATAATATGTATAAGAAACCTGTTCCCGGCCTGAAAGAGAGAGAGTCTGTATTCAGTAAATAACAATCATTTACTTTAATCAGGCAACGAACAGTGTTGTTATATAACATTTAAACTACACGATTGATGTGTATACCTTTACAGGTGGGAAGCGAAGCTTCATTATGTATCGTACTGGCTTGGGTTAACCGGAAACATATATGTGGCATTTCTCTTCTTCCCTGTAACTCGAGGCTCTTCGATTTTGGCTCTGGTTGGCTTAACGTCGGAGTCGAGTATCAAGTACCATATTTGGCTCGGCCATCTCTCCATGGTTCTATTTGCTGCTCATTCCCTAGGCTACATTATCTTCTGGGCCATCACTCATCAAATGGCTCAGGTACGTAGGTTATTATAATTAGTGGCGGATCTAGGATTTGAAAATAAGGAGGGCTACATATTTATGTGTCCCTTTGGGCGAAGCCCAAAATTTTTTTTTTAGTACAATAATGCACAGGTGTGCGAATGCAAGAGTGGGGAGATGAGAACTTGAGAGTTCAAGTGTTCAAAGATTGAATTTAGTCCGTAATTTAGCCCTTTTTGCGAAGAAGAAGAACAAGAAGAATGAGAATTTGTGATGGACGGAGAGAATGGAAGAGCCAGAGAGGAGTTTAACTTCGATAATTTGAGAGTTTGGGTGGCTTCATTAAACAAACATACATATAAACAAAAAATATACATCATATATATAGTTTTTTTTTTTTTTTTCAACCCAAAAGTTTGTTCTGAATATAAAGCCATAGGTAGGATGAAATAGTTAGCAAATAAACCCAAGCCCAATCTGCAAAGTTAACTCTATAAACTTGAATTGATTACTCGACATTCGAATGAGGCCAAGCTCTTGGCCGATATATTGAGATAGCACAACAATTGATAAAATGATAAGTATTGAAATCAATTAAACCCACAACAATTGCACGGCAGAAAGAAGACTCACTGATCGACCTTGATAAGTTTTGAAATCAATTAAACTCACTTACCCACGTCAATTAAACATTTAAACCCACATCAATTAAAGTATACATCTAATTTTTTTTTTTTTAGGCCTAAAAATCTCGGACGGGCTCCAGCCCGCCCAAGCTACTACTTAGATCCGCCCATGATTATAATTTGATTAACGAAACATTAGATCGTGCCTTGTTTCTATTGGTGAGGATTTTTTTCTTCTTTTGCTTGGTTAGAATTTAAAAGTCGGGCTTTGAATCAAATTATATTCACGTCTTTTATGCTTTTCCTTATTGTTTGATATTTCAAGGGTTGGCCGAAATGTTGACGATTATGTATTGTGAACATAGATTGCAAGGGCCGGCCGAAATGTTGACTCATTTGATATTTCTAATTCCGATAAAATTCTCTAAAGTTAATTTCAAAAAGAAAAAAAATACGTATGATACATCAATACATTTTATTAAATATTTATCAGCTAATTATTAAAAGCGTCCCTAAATCATAATTTACATTTTTTTTCAAGCTCAAATCAAATATTATGTAAACTCATTGTGATCGATCATGCAATGTATCAAATTTTAGAACTACCAGCTAGAATTGTTGAAGGATGTCGACATAGTGTGCCTCTACAAACTAAGGTTTAGGATTGTAATAGGAAAGTGTTATAGGTATTCAATTGTATTTGAATTCTCTTACCTTTTGTATACCTTGTAACTCCTTATATAAGGGCTCCTATTATCAATAATAAACACACAATTCAATTCTCCTACAACACGTTATCAGCACGACGCTCTAACCCTATCCGAAAAAAAGAAGAAAAAAACCCTAAACACCAAAATCTGCCTCAAGTAGCCTCCCTGCCGCCTGCAAGCCCCCTGCAGCCCGCCTGCAACCTTAACAGCCCGCGCTGCACATCAAACCACAGCTTCACCGCAGCCTCACCATAACTTCACCGCAGCCACACCGCAGCACCAAGTCCCTGCTGCTGCTCGACTTCTGCCGCAAGCGTCACCACCCTGCCTAGCCCGGTTGCTGCCCCCCCCCCTCTCGCGCTGCAGCTCACAGTCCTGCAGCCTTGCCCAGCGCGCCCGTGCGCCTGCCATCCTAGCACGACGCCCCCGCAGCAGCTAGCCACTGCTGCTGCCTTCGCACAGCAGCCCCCGCCAAGCAACTCTTGCAGCCCGTGCCCCTGCAGCAGCAACTCTTGCAGCCCGTGCCCCCGCAGCAGCAACTTTTGCTGTTGAAAGAAAAAAAACCCAAAAGAAGAAAGAGAAGAAAACGTGGAAGAAGAAGGAAGAGAATAAGAGAATGAGAAGTGGGCCCCAGAAGAAGAAAGAGAAGAAAACGTGGAAGAAGAAGAAAGAGAATAAGAAAAGGAAAAGTGGGCCCCAGAAGAAAAAAAAAAGGAAAAGAAAGAAGAAAAAAGAAGAAAGAGAAGGGACCCGGCCGGCCAGAAAAAGGAGAAAGAAAGAAGAAAAAAGAAAGAGGAAAGCCCAAAGAACAGACGGCCCAGAAAGAAAAAAAAAACACGCCTGCTCCAACACGCGCGTGTCTTCAAACCAAGAACCATCACGTAAGTTTTTGTGAATTAAAGTTGTTGTTTTCATGTATTTTACATTCTTTTATTTTCTGCAAATATTGGAATATATGTTGCCAAATGATTTTGATATTTAACAAAGCGAAATTGTGGGGATTCACGCTTAACGAACTAAGAGTGTTTGTATGAACTAAGAGTGTTCATAATTAAACGAACTAAGAGTGTTCGTGTGAACTAAGAGCGTTCACAATGCTTGGACTAAGAGCGTCCGTAAGCATCAAATTGTAACCATATTAAAACATTATTGTTTGGTCTAATCCAAAAGAGATTCTTGGAAATTGATTTCTTGGTAGCATAGCTCGGAAATCTTATTGTTTTAGTTTTCGTGGAAGTTTAACTCCGAAACTAATATATCTTCTCTTCTTATTTTCAGGATGTCGAATGAATCTAGACTCGACTTTCCTATGCTTGACTCAACAGGCTCGGATTACCACAGTTGGGTAACCGATGTTGAGAACCATCTCACTTCAAAGGGAATATTACCCATAATCCAGGCACCTAACCCGGATCTTGTGTTCGTGCGAACACCTTCAAAATATGCTCAAGCAGTTATCTTGATGCGACGCCATATGGACAAAGCACTCAGATTGGAGTATACGTCGATCAAGAATGCAAGAGAGCTATGGGTAGCGCTAGAAGAGCGCTTTGGCAATGTCCAAGATTCCCTCCTCCCTGACTTGAAGGTTCAATGGAACAACCTGCGCTTTGCTGATTTCAAGTCTGTAGCTGAATATAATTAAGAAGCTCTTCGCATACAGTCCATGTTGAGGTTTTGTGGACAACCTGTCACAGAGCAAGAGCTAATTGAGAAAACTCTCTCCACCTTCCCCGTTTCAGCCATTGTGGTATCAAAGCAATACCGTACTGAAATCAATGCTGGACGGATCACGAGGTTTCATCAACTTATCAATGTTATATATGTAGCTAAGAAACATGATAACATACTCGTGAGGAATTATAATTCAAGGCCCATTGGAACTAAGAGCGTTCATGAGGCGAATTATAATGCACCCAAAGGAGGGCGCAAGGAGCGGTACCCTAAGAATGGGGGACATGAGGGACGTATGGGCCCATATAACCACCCTAACCAGGAAGGAAACCGCAAGTTTGGTGTGGATACACATGGTGGTAATGCCACACGTGGGAGAGGGGGTCGTGGTATCCCTAGCCGTAATGGTGGCGCCATGGGTTGTGGTGGTGGCACCAACCCTCCTAGGGAACGCCCGCAACGTGCACCTCAATTAAAGGGAGGCAACCACAAGGATGAGTGTCATCGATGTGGATCAATTGAGCATTGGTTCAAGCAATGCAAGGCAAGCGAGGAACTAGCTGCAAGATACAGGGCTTATAGGGACCTGAGAGAGCAAGGAGTGTACCTTGCAGAAGAAGAAGAAGATGGTGGAGATATCAATCTCACCATAGAGGACTTCAAAGCTGAAGATGAAGTGCACAAGGATGCATCAGACTTTGATTAGATTAGTCCTTTTATTTTCCAACTTTTGTAATGGCAATATGTCTTAGTCAATAAATGACAATTGTATTAACTCTTTCTTATGTGGCGGACCCAATAAAATGTGATGTCTAGGAAAGTCATTGAGATTATTGGTACTTAGGAAAACCTCGCTCCACCAACGTCTCTCTCTACTTTCCTTGTCATATTTGATTGGAGTTACCAAACAGATAGAGTGACTACAATTAAGGTTCTAAAAAACGCTAGGCGCTAGTCGGGCGGAGACCCAGGGACTAGCGCCTAGGGGATTAGGCGGGGACTAGGCGGTTTTTTATTTTTTTATTTTTTAATTATTTTTATGACATATAGTTATATATAATTAAAAATATTTAACGTACAAAAATTATTAAAAATTAATCAAAATAATTAAAATAGAGAAAAGGGTATTTAGGAATTTAACAATCAGATAAGTACCAATCATCCCACATTCAGAACCTCCCATCTCCAGTTAGACTTAAGCCAAAAACGCAAAGACCATCGTCTCAACTAGCTTTACTATTTCACTATCTCTATGGAAAGCTCAGTTCTTTATAGTGCACTCTTTCAATTTCAATCTCAACACCTTCGCTCTAAACCCAAAACCCCATATCACAATTAATGAAAAACCCAATCTATATTCTGTTTCTATCATCAAAAAGTTTCAATCTTTGCCGTGCTCTTTGAAATTTCAAACACCCAGAAACAAACTCAAAACACAATTCGTTATTTCTCTGTTTCTGTGTTACCCAATTCACCAGATTTCAATTGTTCTATGTGGGTGTTTCTGGAAATCAAGCTTGAAATCCAAATATGGCTAACGTAGAGCAAATCATTCAGATTCATGACACATCATCGCTGACCTCAATCACTCAATGTTCTCGTTCTCCTCCTTCGAAGACATCCTAAACTCCGTGCCGACAAGCCGCCGCATCCCGTCGCAGCCACCAAGAAAGCCTCCATAATCTTCAACCGCGTCTGAGTTGGTAACTCACTCCTCCGTGCCTGGACCTCCTTTACGATGCAACTCAAGCCGTTGTATATCTAGAAAAGCCTAGCGCCCAGCGCCTAGATCTAAACGCCCAGCCGCCTAGACTCCGCCTAGACCACCTAGGCGGCCGCCGAGGAGCCAAACGCCTACCACTCTCGCCTAGCCTATAATCGGAATGGTGACCTGACGCCCAGTGCCTAGGCGCAGCCTTGTCGGCCTCCTAGGCCGTTTTTTAGAACATTGACTACAATGTGTCTTACTTTGATTTTATTTTGGATTAGATTTTGGAAACTTTGATGTAATCATTGGCTATTAATAAAGTGTCAATTCTTTTACTTAATGTCTTGGACATACCTTAATTCGAACTTTATTATATAAGAGCCAATGGTTTTCATGTCGAAACACATTATGAGAATGGTCAGAGTTCCTTTGCATCACCTCTAATGACTACGGACATAAATGAGTATTAGAGAAACTTATGGGTCGCTCTTGTGGGTTGTATGCAACCACTATTTGAGTTATTGAATCCAACCATGTCATGAGAGACAACTTATGGGATTCTGACACATATAGGCTTTGACATGATGATCCGTGTATTAAAGACTTTACACGGACATCCATTTTCAGAACGAAGAAAAGTAAGAACCAAGAATTGGTTCGAGGAGCTGCACATGCACCTCATGGAGCCATAATTGTGCAAAGACCGGCCATACATGGCCGGCGCCGCCTACCCCCTGCAGCAAATACATGGCATTGACGCCATAAACTCCTCTCTCTACTTCTCAAGTCTATTGTGACATTATGGCTTAACCAAAACCTTCATTGGTTGATTATAAAGCCCATGTTTCGTTCTGTAAAGCCTGCTATTTAGGATTGAGACCATCCTATGCAAAGGAGATTGAGGAAATAATTCCATTCTTACAAAGAATCTAAGGGAATTCTATGGATTTGATCAACCAACTTGCGGACCGTATAGATGTTTTATGGTGTTGGTTGATACGCAAACACGCTGGTCACATGTTGTGTCATTATCCACTCGTAATGCTGCTTATACTACACTCCTAGCACATAACATATGGCTACGGGCTCACTACCCAGACCATCCCATTCAGTCAATTTGACTTGATAATCGATAATTTTAGATGACTATTGCATATCATTGGGTATTGATATTAAGTATCATATTCTCATGTACACACCCAATTGGTCTGGCGGAAAAGCCACCATTAAACGACTATGATGGTAGCCCGGACATTGGTAATGCGCACCAATATTTCCGCTTGGGTTATGCAATATCGCATGCAGGTATGCTAATTCTTCTACGACTCATAGCAGCCACTCAACTTTTATTTGCGTTACAGCTAGTGACTGGGTTCGAGTCTAATATCTCGTATTTATGCATATTTGAATGTGCGGTTCATGTGCCAATTGCGCCGCCACAGCGCATCAACATAAGTCATTGCAACGAATGCATATATATATTTGTTGGACATGAGTCTCCAACTATAAGTCCGCTATGTAGAACCCTTGACAGGCGATCTCTATTTCGCTAGATTTGCGAATTGTCACTTTGATGAGACAGTCTTCCCGTCGTTAGGGGGAGATTAGAACGTCAATGTTCAACAGGAACGACAGGAATTGTCGTGGTCTGTTCCCACTATGTCTCATCTTGATCCCCTAAAAGTGACGAGATCACATATACTTGCTGTAAACATGCCTGCAAGGATTGATATCCGCACAAGAGGACATGGTGCCACCCAGAGAAGATGGGTACTGCACCACTACCATGGATGGTAGTATGGTGACGCCAGAAAGGTGGCATAATGGCGTCATAGGCCATGGGTTCCGCTAGAGAGAGTAGGAGACCCATAGGTTCGATGGATTCTCGTCCTAAGAAGAGAGCGAGTCTGGCACAACTTGATCCATTGATCATTGATACTCAAAATCCGTCTCATGAGAATATTTTGGATTGTGGTTATGTCCAAGAGACATCGTTGGGGGACGCCTCAATGTTAGAACCAATTCCTGAAAATATAGAGATCTCTACGAACTACACTAGTGTACATGAGGACGTGGAATTATTGAGACCAATGACATCGAACCTTACTCCGTTGAAGAATGCCAACGTAGAGAAAATTGGCTTTAAATGGAAAGATGCGATCCAGGTTGAATTGGATTCACTAACGAAGAGGAAGGATTTCGGGCCTGAGATACCAACACCTCCTAACATAAAACCTATTGACATTAATAGGTCTTCGTTAGATAGCGTGATGAGAAAAAGAGATGGCAATCTCACCTTATGGCGCAAGGTTTCTCACAACGCCCTGGAATCGACTACGAGAAGACATATCCTCTCGTAATGGATGTCATTGCACTCCACTCCCTTGTCAGTTTGGTAGTTTCCAAATAACTAAACATGCAGTTTACGAATGTGGTCACTACGTATCTCTATGGAGATCTAGATACAGAATATAATGAAGGTTCTTGTGGACTTTATTTACCCAAGTCAAGTGGCTTTAGACCACGGAGCGCATTTGCAACGAGGTTGAAATGCTCACCAAAATGACTACTTGATTGGGAAGGGATATGATGAACTATGCCCACGCGTTTCCATGACAAGTTCTGGATTTGCAATTGTCGCGGTTTATGTTGATAAACACAATTGGAACCCTTGAGAGTTAAGGGAAACCGCTGAACACCTGAAATCCGAGTTTGAGAGGAATGATCATGGGAGAACACAGTTTTGTCTAAATTCAGAACTTGTATACCGTGCCAAGAGACATTTTTGATAAAGTCAAAGATGCACCATGGTCGTCCGTAGTCTTGGCCCTAAAAGGGATCCTTTTCGTCCCAGGGATGATGACGAAGACGTGTTAATAGCAGAAGTGCTTACTTATGTACAATAGGCGCATTATTGTGCTTAGCACAATACAAGACCGGACACCTCAATTATTATGAACTTGTTGGCTAGACATAGCCCCGCGCCAACGCAACGCCATTAGATTGGTATAAAGACATTCTTTCGATATTTAAGAGGTACGATTGATATAGGTTTGTTCTATCCCTACAGAGAAAAGAGATGACGGAAGTGTGGGATCGGACCCTACAAGGTAAAATGCCACCTTCCGTGCTCCTCCTCTCCTCCATCAAAATGACAACAAGCACTTCTAAATATTGAAGTGAACCAAATCCGATCAGAGGATAATGTAGCGGACTTATTTACTAAGTCGTTACCAAAATCCACCTTCGAGAAACATGTGAAGTGCATCGGATTGAGAAAGTTATCCGAACTCCCATGATTGTAGCAATCAGGGGGAGATATTGACATCAGGGGGAGGCATGATGTCTACATGTTCGATCTCGAAGAGTGAATGACGTGTTGTGCTCTTTTTGTCCTTCGACCAGGGTTATTTTTGTCCCACAGGGTTTTTGTTACCTGGCAAGGTTTTTAACGAGGCAACAATCAAAGTGTCATCACCAAGTTTGAGCGGCACAAGGGGGAGTGTTGAAGGATGTCGACATAGTGTGCCTCTACAAACTAGGGTTTAGGATTGTAATAGGAAAGTGTTATAGGTATTCAATTGTATTCGGATTCTCTTACATTTTGTATACCTTGTAACTCCCTATATAAGGGCTCCTATTATCAATAATGAACACACAATTTCATTCTCCTACAACAAGAATATATTTTGCAGATTATTAAAAATATGTATAATAACTATAATCTCAATGGAAATTGCTATCTTGATGGGATTCACATCCAAAATCAATTGGTAATAGATGAAATGCCCCGGCCGTGAGCCATACACACGTGGAATAACCCGATCTGATACCATGATAAAGTAATCTGAGGTTCACATTCAAAACCAATTGGCAATAGATAAAGTGGCCCAAACCCTTATAAATTCACTGGCAATATCCCTTTTTTCTCATATAGACCATATTCTCCCAACATCTTGCTATTGATGGAAAACTATACTATTAAGAATCAACTAAATCAATGGTGATGATGCAGATGCTAGAATGGAGCTCAACTCGGGTATCAAACGTAGCAGGGGAGATTGCAATAGTGTTTGCAATTGCAATGTAGGTAACAAGCATTCCTCGTGTTAGACGAAAAATGTTTGAACTATTTTTCTATACCCACCAGCTCTACGTTCTCTACATCGTCTTCTACGTACTGCACACCGGTGCTTAATTATTTCTTCTGTACGATCCTTCCTGGGATCTTCCTCTTCATCATAGATCGGTACCTGAGATTTTTACAATCTTATCAACGTGCCAAGTTAGTCTCCGCACGCATTTCACCTTGTGAGACCATTGAACTCAACTTCTCCAAGAGCCGAGGTAATTACTAATTAGGATTCACTATATGGGTTGATTCGTTGTTGAGCTACTTTTTGAAATTAAAGTCGCAATTTCATTCTCAAGTTATGAAAAATAGCATCTTACTTGATCTATTGCAAGAAATGAGATGTAACCTAAGTAACTTTCTCCTTACCTGTCAATAAGCAAGGCCTTTTTTAGTGTTATCGGTAAGTTAAGAAGACAAATAGCCCTTTTTCCCTTACATTGAAAACTGGCAAACAGTCATTTTTGATTTGTTCCACAGGCCTAGATTATAATCCCACTAGCATCTTGTTTATCAATGTCCCTAGTGTATCCAAGATGCAATGGCACCCATTTACAGTGACTTCAAACTCTAACATGGAGGCAGATAAGCTAAGTGTTGTGATTAAGAGTCTAGGAAGTTGGTCTCAGAAACTTTACCAGCAACTTTCTTCTAATTCTGTGGATCATATTCAAGTTTCTGTTGAAGGGCCTTATGGACCTCGTTCATCTCATTTTCTAAGGTCAGTTCAATAACTCGAAAGCAGATCACCTTCCCCTGACGATTTTAGGTTACTATCATTTTTAGAACTTCTTTATTGGTTAAATTCAGAATTTCAGATCGATTTGATACTTGCAGATAGCATGTTTGGCCATTCTGTTTCTAATCGTTATAATCTTGGCTACTACAGTCAAACTCTTAAAAAAAAAAAAATACATGCTATTCAAAAACACAAGTTAACCACATGTGAAACCAAAACGATACAACTAGGATTATATCATGTTATGTTAGCTCAAATTGACAATTAAATAAGATGACATTTCTCATAGCTAAGTGGCAGTAGAATATTAGAAGTTTAAGTGCATCTGTTGATTAAACTTGATTGGTCTTTTGTTGCCTCAGGCACAAGGCTCTGGTGATGATTAGTGGAGGCAGTGGAATTACACCGATGATCTCCATAATCCGAGAAATCATTTTCCAAAGCACCAAACCAGACTGCCATGTTCCGCCTGTTCGGTTGATATGTGCCTTCAAGAACTCAGCTGATCTCACCATGCTACAACTCTTGCTTCCAATTTCTGTCACACCTTCTAATTTTACCCAGCTGCAGTTTCAAATTGAAGCATATGTGACCAGGGAGACACACAAGCAGCCTCCACCAGAACCCCACAAGTCTCTCCAAACCTTATGGTTTAAGCCAAACCAACTGAACTCACCCATTTCTTTGGTTCTAGGACAAAACACTTGGCTATGGCTTGGTGCTATAATCTCATCCTCATTTGTCTTATTTCTCTTTGTTTTGGGCATTGTCAATCGTTTCTATATATACCCAATCGACCACAACACTGGTGAACACTACCATGTCTCCTTCATTTGCCTGTGGTACAAGTTTTTGGTCTGTGCTGTCAAGAGTATAGAAGATAGTTGAAGTCAAGAAAGTCAAGGTCAAAAGGTGCATACATCAGCTAAATAGTATAAATAGAGATAATCTCTTTTACTGTAATGAGAGACAACCATTTGTACAACTACCAGAAAGTTTAATACCAGGGCTCCTCACTCTTTCTCTCTGTTTCTTCGTATTCAATCTCTAGCTAAGGTTTCAGTTTTTCACCATTGTTGATTTACCTCCAAGTTTCTATCATCATGACCTTGAGTTTTAGCATGTGCCTCCATTTTCATAGTCTCTAGTGCAGTCTTCATTTGGTGCAAGAGACAGAACGCCATCGAAGAAGGGAAGCGAACTCAGAATGCGAGATCAACACCAACAACTGATATCGAACTTGCGAGTTCTCCCCATAATCATGAGTCCCTGATCGCTCAAGCTACCCAAGTGCATTATGGAACTAGGCCTGACCTGAAGAGTAAGTAGTACAAATAATTATAACTAGCTAATTAACTACCCCTTTGGTGATTGTGATCGTAACGATTGTTTGTATCATTGCAGAAATTCTGTTATTGGAAACCAAAGGATCTGATATTGGAGTGTTGGTTAGTGGCCCAAGGAAGTTGAGACATGAGGTTGCCACAGTCTGTTCATCCAGTTTGGCACATAATCTGCACTTTGAGTCCATTAGCTTTAACTGGTGATGCATATACTAGTTAATAGTTTTACTAATTAGTAGGCATATAGCCAAAAAAATACGCATTCCATATGCATCATATAGCTCGAAAATTCTACAATGGCCGGCGCTATATGTATTAAATTATTAATGCTCTATGTCACATGATATCTTCTTAGTTATTAGTGTTATCCTATGACTCTAATGTTCTAAATAATAATTTATTCTATTAAATACAAAGTTGTATATTTATATCATGGTGAAAAAGAAAAAAGAAAAAAAAGAAAAAAAACATATGACTAACTACAGTTCATCGTCTAAATTTTCCCTGATTAAAGCCATTGTTTCCCTTATGATTTTGCTACACCAAAGTGGGTTCCAAATGTATAGCAAGTAGAATTGAGCTAGGAAAACACAAGACATAAACCCTATAAGAATCCAATAACCAGAAATTCAGAGATGAACCTGAATATGTTGGCCGCAGGAAGCTACGAAATGCACGGGTTTGATTGAGCTGCTCATAAAGGAGATTCCATTTGTGAATTCTCCAAAAGCTTTGAGAGTAGCCGCAGAAATGGAATTTTTTTTTTTGTCACAGAATTCAAAAATAGGGAAGGTAGTGAGGTTTTGAGGTCGAAGAAATCTGAGGTACGGTTTTTATTTACACGCTTTTTTAGTAGGGATGGCAAAAATCCCCAGCGGGGCGGAGCTCCATTGGATGTCCGCCCCTAATGGGGGGAGAATTCGGGGATGGATGGGGAATGGGGATGGGGATCCCCAATCCCCGCTATCTAAGATTGGGGATGGTATTGTGATCCCCATCCCCAAACCCGCCCCAATAATATATATATATATATATATATATATATTTAAATTATATATAGTTAAATTTATTTTTTATAATATAAATCATAAATATATACATTTACTACTTTACTTTAATGGTGTTTTGACTTTTGTACTCACTAAATTATAATTTATGAATTTAATCATGTTTTAAATTTATTTGTTGTAGATTTTGATTTTAAAAAATGCAATATGAGAAAAAAATTATTTTGTTTATTAAATTCTTATTTGGGATTTGGGGCGGGTTTGGAGGCTTAGTCCCCAGTGGGGATGGGGACGGGGAATCCCTAATCTATTTTTATTGGGGATTGGGGCGGGGATGGGGGTAGAGAATGACCCCGGGGATGGGGATGGTATTGTGATCCCCATCCCCAACCCGCCCCATTGCCATCCCTATTTTTGAGCTTTATTTCTTACACCATTTTAGGTTTTTTATTGAGGTTAATAGTCTCAATACTTGTGCGAAGTATCATGGGTCGGGCCAGACTACAATTTGTTGAGCTCAGATCTTGTCTGGCCCATTTATAACTTTTGTTGATATAACTTTGTGACAAACTCATTCCCTTGATATGCAAGGTAAACGAAGTTCATTATTTATTGATAACGTATATAATTATATAAAGGGGTTTTGTCAATTTACCCCATTTTTAGGGATTTTTTTCCCACTTACCCTATTAAGTTTTTTTAATTCTCTCTTACCCAATACACTCTAAGGGAGTCTTCCTTAATACCCCATTAAGATTTTTTTTTTGTTTTTAATTTTTTTTAATACCATTTTACCCCTCACCCCTTTATTACTTAGAGAGAGAGAGATAGAGAAAATGGAAGAGAGAGAAATCATAGGAGACTTCGCCGGAGCTCGTCACTGGCCACTGGAATCCGGTCACCGGCCAACTTCGCCGGAATCCGGCCAACTTTCGCCGGAATCCGGTCACCGGCTGCCGCCCACCGGAACTTGCTGAAAATCTCACTGGAAAGTTTTTTTGCCCCCAATAGACATCTATTGCCCCATAATAGAGGGGCAATAGACGTCTATTGCCCCCCAATAGACGTCCATTGCCCCCAATAGACGACTATCAGCCGTGTATTGCCCCCCAGTAGACGTCTATTGCCCCCCAATAGACGACTATCAGCCGTGTATTGCCCCCTCAGTAGACGTCTATTGCCCTCCAATAGACGTCTATTGCCCCAATAGACGTTTATAACTTAACACAAAAACACTAACCATTGGCACACAATCTGCATCAATCAAGAAAAACTAATGAAAAGAAACCCCTAGTTAAGGACCACATGGAAAACAGCGCTTGGGAGCAGTTGAGTACACTCAATATTCTCAAGTTCTCATCGTTCCTTTGCCGTCCTAACCCGTAGTCGCTCCAAAGACCAAAACCCAAAAGTGTCATGGATCAAATCCAAACCAGCCGAAATATGACGCCGCCACCGTTAAATTCCAGTAGCCCAAAAAAAAAAAAACTCAAACCGACACAATCGAGAAACTCAGATGACGTGCCGGAGTTCAATTCTCAGGCAAATCGATATAGGAGAAATCCGGAATAACTCCTCCACTACGAAATCGAGGCGCCGCTGGAGCGAATCGAGAGCCAAGTGCAGCTGTGGTGTAGAAGACTAACTCCTCCTCCGTCTCCGATTCGTTTACAGCGTCACCGTTCAGAATCCGGTTGAACCGAGAGGCGTTCAGATCGACTGGCTCGAAATCGAAGAAAGCTCCGATAATCCAGATCTCAACCTCCGAGTCCGGAGCCTCCATGGCGCGGCAGTTGGAGAACTCGAGCACCGACGTCGTGTTGGAGGGAGGGAGAGAGAGAGAGATATGCTAGAGTGATGAGAGATTGATCTGCCAGAGGAAATGAGAGAGATAGAGTGGCATGATGTAATTTCATAATTAGATTAAGGGCAAAATGGTCATTTGGTTGTTAAATGGGTAGGTGGGAATAAAAAACTGTTGCTGGGGTAAGTGAGACCATTGTGGCTCATTTTGGTGCTTTGGGTCAAAAACCCTTATATAAATATGCTCTTATTTAAATAAACAAGTTAACAATTTGACAACACAAAATCGAACAAAATGCATAATATAGGGAGTAGATAATTAGGTTCATTTGAATACGAACCTCAAAATGTCCAATTAATTATCATGTTTCGTACGCGGCATCAATACCTTTCACAATGTTGATTAGTTCACTAAGCTTCACTTTCTTAATTACCTCATAAAACTTACCCCATAGCTAGATTAGGCGTGTAAAATGAAATAGTGAAGAGGATAACGTAGATGTAGGTATAAATGTGTCCATTTAGCTAAAGTTTAAGATCATATTCTAATATGTGTGTGTACCTTTCTGATGTAAAAGCTTCGTTAGAAGAGAACTGCATATAAACAAAATTAGTACTAATCTTAGTTTGTTTACTATCGTATCAGGACTTTTTTTTTCCTTCTTTTTTTTAAAGAGGATCAAAGGATTATTGTCCTAGGTATCAGGACTTTGGTAAAATACTATTTTAGATTGGACTTTGTACCAGACTTGACTAAAAAGCCACAATTATAATTACCCTAAAGTAAAGGCCAAAAGATTCATGATGAGGTACAAAGTAAAGTACAGACTATAAAGCAACTGTCTTGTGACTCTTTTCTCACTTGTACGTAAGTTGTTGGAAGTGAGAGTATAGTAGTCCTCTTTTCACTTCTGAAGCCATGAGCACAAATACAGCAGTAGTATCAGTTATCAGGTTCATATTGCTTCCAGTGTTTGTTGGATGGCTCATCATTTGGATTGTGTTGCCAACCGAAACTTACAGAGATTCCTGGAGACCCTACCTCCAAGGCAAACTCAACTCAACATATTTCGGAGATCAAGGTAAATTTGTACTAATATGCTTTTCTTCTTTCATTAATTATTGATAGCTAATTAATTAGTTATATATACTAATTACAGGGACAAATCTGCTGCTTTTCTCGTTCCCGATGATGTTCATAGCAGCTTTGAGTTGTGTTTATCTCCATCTAATCCGGAAGAGGAAATCAAACAAGTCATCATACTCGACATACTACTCCACAAGCTTTGCTAGCTACTGGAGACGTCCGGCGAGTGTGAAATCTCCACTGGGAATTGTGACCGCAATGGAGCTCGGTTTCACAATAATGTTTATTGCACTCTTTGTGTGGTCTCTTACCAATTACATACATGTCGGCTTCGCCCACCTCCATAATATGCATACGAAACCAGTTCCAGGCCTGAAAGAGTATGCGTGTTCAGTAAATAACAATCATTTATATTAATTAGGCAACGAACAGTGTTGTTAAATCACATTGATTGATATGTATACGTCCACAGGTGGGAAGCAAAGCTTCGTAGCGTGTCGTACAGACTTGGGTTAACCGGAAACATATGTCTGGCATTTCTCTTCTTCCCTGTAACTCGAGGCTCTTCGATTTTGGCTCTGGTTGGCTTAACATCGGAGTCGAGTATCAAGTACCATGTTTGGCTCGGCCATCTCTCCATGGTTCTATTTGCTGCTCATTCCCTAGGCTACATCATCTTCTGGGCCATCACTAATCAAATGGCTGAGGTACGTCCGGGATTATAATACGACTAACGAATTATGATCGTGCCTTCTTTCTGTCGGTGAGGAAGAGAATCTTTTTTGCGTGGTTAATTAGAATTGAAATGTCTGGACGTCTTTGTCATGCTTTTCCAAATTGTTTGATAGTATATATCGTGAGGAATAATATCTGAAAGCTCCCTTCGGGTACTTTAACTGGTGGCTGAACTTAATTTGATCCCTAGCGATCTTGTTAGATAGCTATCTTCGTTTATAACCTCCTTGATTGGCGCAGTGTGAACATAGATTACAAGGGTCTGGCCGAAATGTCAGACCAATTTGATATTTCTAGCTCCTACATGTGACAAAATTCTTTAAATTAAGTTAATTTGAAAAAGAAAAAAGGTGCTTACATCATTATATCTCATTAAATAATTGTCGTTCGATAATTAGAAGCGTTAACGATTTACAATTTTTTTCAAGTTATGTATCCATCTAGCAAACTTTTTTTTTTTTGGCTGATGTCAAAAGTTAAGAGATGTAAAAAGCCACCTTAACCTTTGAGATTTTATTGAAGAAGAAGAAAAAATACAAGGGAGAGGGACCAAAAAACCAAAATCTCCCATACAAAACAGAAATAAGCTCTAGGAAAGACAAATTAACGAAAACGAAAATTTGGCATTTAGGGTTTAGGAAGAGAATATTTTTTGCGTGGTTAATTAGAATTGAAATGCCTAGTTTTGTATGTAGGATTCACATCTTTGTCATGCTTTTCCTTATTGTTTGATAGTATGTATCGTGAGGAATAATATTTGAAAGCTCCCTTCGGGTACTTTAACTAGTGGCTGAACTTGTCTTTTTTTTTTTTTGGTAATGAGAGAAATAGAAGAGAAGGAACCTCTCTATCACTCCATGAGATTAAAAGAAAAAAGAATACAAAGGAGGGGGACCAAAAACCTAAACCTCCCAATCCAAAAAACAAGCATAATGAAATTCTAGCTAGTTAACAAAAACGAAATTGAGGAAGACCCTTACATTCTCGTAGTGCAAAAGGATAAATGAAGGAGGTGAATCCCACCACACCATTTCAGAAGAAGATGAACCATAGTTTGCTAAAGCATCAACAACTTTATTCCCTTCACGGAATATGTGAGAAGACCGAAATGTCATCATAGTGGTTTTGAACAAACAATTAGTCCACCGAACTCGAAGATTCCAAGGCACAAGAAAATAATCAAGTATCAGGGAGGAGTCTACTTCTAACCAAATATGCTTCCAATCACGAAGCCAATCTATCTCAATTGCCTTAATAACCGCCATAACCTCTGCCGCCACGGAGCTAGGAATATCAATATATGTTAGTAGCAAAAGCTCCAAGAAAGCCACCTCTATAATCCCTAGCATACTTTCTCCTTTTACTGTTAATGATCATAAACATGATTGAGTAACTATCTAAGAAAATGATGATTAACAATGCCACATATTTCTTTTCATCAGCATCTTCAATTGTTTAAATAACAAAATGACAATAGATTAAGATAATTCAAAGTACTTGAGACTTTAGTAAGTTCACATGCCTTGAATTACACTCTGCAATTGATGTGTCGAAATTAGTTAGTAGAACTACTAGCTAGAATATATTTTGCAGGTTACAAATATGGATAATCTTGATGGAAATTGCTATCTTGCTTATCAATATTGATGGAAAACTATACTATATATTAAGAATTAATTGAATATCAATGGTGATGATCAGATGCTAGAATGGAGCAAGACTCATGTATCAAACGTAGCTGGGGAGATTGCTATTCTATTTGCAATGGCAATGTGGGTGACTAGCATTCCTCGTGTTAGACGAAAAATGTTTGAATTATTTTTCTATACCCACCAGCTCTACGTTCTCTACATCGTCTTCTACGTACTGCACGCCGGTGCTAATTTCTTCTGTACGATCCTTCCTGGGATCTTCCTCTTCATCATAGATCGGTACCTGAGATTTTTACAGTCTAATCAACGCGCTGAGTTACTCTCCGCACGCATTTTACCTTGTGAGACCATTGAACTGAACTTCTCCAAGATCCAAGGTGATTACTAACTAGAATTCACTAACATTGGGTTGATTCTGTTTGGAGCTAGATAGTTACATTTTGCACTGTACTCTTTAAAAAGTCGCAATGTCATTCTCAAGTTACAAACAATATCATTTTACTTCTATTGCAAAAGATGAGAAGTAGCCTAATTAGTTAATTTCTCCTCAATTAATAAGCAAGACCTTTTTCGTGTTATCGATATGTAAGG
Source organism: Rosa chinensis (assembly GCF_002994745.2). Classification (NCBI taxonomy): domain Eukaryota; kingdom Viridiplantae; phylum Streptophyta; class Magnoliopsida; order Rosales; family Rosaceae; genus Rosa; species Rosa chinensis. The sequence goes on along the minus strand of NC_037088.1, from coordinate 64,729,090 downwards.
AAGACAAATCGACCTTTTTCCCTTTTATTGAAAATTGACAAACAGCCATTTTTGATTTGTTCCACAGGTCTGGATTATAATCCCACTAGCATCTTGTTTATCAATGTGCCTAGTGTATCCAAGATGCAGTGGCACCCGTTTACAGTGAATTCGAACTCTAACATGGAGGCAGACAAGTTAAGTGTTGTGATTAAGAGTCTCGGAAGTTGGTCTCAGAAACTTTACCAGCAACTTTCTTCTAATTCTATGGATCATATTCAAGTTTCTGTTGAAGGGCCTTATGGACCTAATTCAACTCATTTTCTAAGGTCAGTTCAAAACTCAAAAGCAGATCACCTTCATCTTACAATTTTAGGTTACTATCATTTTTAGAACTTCTTTACTGGTCAAATTTCAGATTTGATACTTGCAGATAGCTTTTTTGGCCATTCTGATTTCTAAGCGTTATAATTGTGTCCACTAGAGTCGAATAAAAAAAATTGCTATTCAAATTGTCAAGTTAATTAAGATTATATTGTGTTATGTTGCTCAAATTAAGATCTAATAAGTAATAACATAACACGTCTCATATCTAAGTGGTAGCAGAATATTACTATTTTAAGTGCATCTGTTAATTAAACTTGATTGGTCTTTTGTTGCCTCAGGCACAAAGCTCTGGTGATGATTAGTGGAGGCAGTGGAATTACTCCGATGATCTCCATAATCCGAGAAATCATTTTCCAAAGCACCAAACCGGACTGCCATGTTCCGCCTGTTCGGTTGATATGTGCCTTCAAGAACTCAGCTGATCTCACCATGCTACAACTCTTGCTTCCAATTTCTGTCACACCTTCAAATTTTACCCAGCTGCAGTTTCAAATTGAAGCTTATGTGACCAGGGAGACACAGAAGCTGCCTCCATCAGACTCCCTCAAGCTTCTCCAAACCCTATGGTTTAAGCCAGACCCACTGGACTCACCCATTTCTTTGGTTCTAGGACAAAACACTTGGCTATGGCTTGGTGCTATAATCTCATCCTCATTTGTCTTATTTCTCTTTGTTTTGGGCATTGTCAATCGTTTCTATATATACCCAATCGACCACAACACTGGTGAACACTACCATGTCTCCTTCATTTGCCTGTGGTACATGTTTTTGATCTGTGCCTCCATTTTCATAGTCTCTAGTGCAGTCTACATTTGGTGCAAGAGACAGAACGCCATCGAAGATGCGAAGCAAACTCAGAATGCGAAATTATCAACACCAACAACTGATATCGAACTTGCGAGTTCTCCCCATAATCATGAGTCCCTGATTGCTCAAGCTACCCAAGTGCATTATGGAACTAGGCCTAACCTGAAGAGTAAGTAGTATAACTAATTATAACTAGCTAATTAACTACGCCTTGGGTGATTGTGATCGTAACGTTGTTTGTATTATTGCAGAAATTCTGTTGGAGACCAAAGGATCTGATATTGGAGTGTTGGTTTGTGGCCCAAGGAAGATGAGGCATGAGGTTGCCACAGTCTGTTCATCCAGTTTGGCACATAATCTGCACTTTGAGTCCATTAGCTTTAACTGGTGATGCATACTAGTTAATAGTTTTACTAGTCAATACTAATTAGTAGGCATACAGCCAAAAAAAAAAAACTCAATTATATGTATCGTTAGCTCGAAAATTCTACAGTGGTCGGTGCCTATTGTATTGATGATCTATGTCACATGACATCATCTTAATTATTAGTGCTATCTTATGACTCTAGTTTTCTAAATAATAATTTATATTATTAAATACAAAAATATTGTATATTTATATCATGATGATAAAGAAAGAAAAAAAAAACATATAGCTAACTACAGTTCATGCTCTAATTCCATGAAAATTGGACCTCATGACTTTCTTAAAATAAAAATAAAAAATAAAAAATAAATAAATAATTTCTCCAAGACCATAATTTCTACCCAAAATTATGAACTATAGCACACTAGTTTTACAAAAATTTCATTTTTTTTTTAACAAACCACCCTTAAATAATGATTTTGAAACCTTCTCAAATGGACGGAATCCAAAATCAAGGCGCAAACTTTTTCTACAATTTTTCAAAGTTAGAATACAACCACATTCATTAAAAAAAATTTGTTTGAAATTTCGGTATTCCATCAATTAGAATACGTTCTAAAAATCGTGTTGTACATAAAGTGAGCTTATGGTACAAAATACAAAACTAGTAGTTAGAGGGCAACTGGTCTAACCTTCCTACTAGTAGTTAGACTAGTAGTAGTAACATGAGAATCAAATAATGCATAAATTAAGAGATAAGATACTTGAAGCCAAAGGCATACATAAATTAAGAGATAAGATACTTAAAGCCAAAGGCATAGCGAAAGGCCAAACATGTATGCAATGAATTAGGAACACTGAGTTGTTGCATATACTATGATATATTGGAATTGACAATTGCATTGGAAGCAACACTGAGGACGGCCGAGTAGTATCTTTAATTAGTGCGTAATTTGGCTTCATAATGCTAATTTAAGAATGAATTCACACAATCTTTTGACCAAACTTGTGAATCTTTCCCCTTGATTTATTAACCTTTCCCAAAAGTTCAAGTATATTTCTGTTTTCAGAAGCAAAGGGTAAAAGTGACACTTGGGCAATATGGAACCTATATAAAGACATGAAGGAGAAGTATTCCTATATCCAAGACTAGTACTACTTCATTTTCATAGAACAGAGAGATGAATTCAAGTACAGTTGGAGGAAAAGAAAAAAAAACCACTTCAAGTTATGGAATGAAGACCATTATTGGATCAATGATGATGTTGCTTTTGATGGTAGTTTTTGTGGGTTACACTATGATTTGGATCATGATGCCCACAAATACTTACTATCTGCACTGGCTGCCAGACATTTATGTAAAAACAGATTCCACATATTTTGGGCAACAAGGTTACATTTCAATATGAAAGACCATCACTTCTACCAATTCATCCGAAATCGGACTTAAAAGTTTTTGTCTTAATTTCTTCTGTTTATGTCTATGCAGGTGCAGGCATACTTATATATACATTTCCTATCCTATTCACTGCCACTTTGGGATGTTTATTGCTTCATATAAGAAACAGAACTGCGGATAATAACAACCAAAGGTACCCTCTTTCTCAATTTGTATCATTGAGGTTTTCCGAAGAAAAATTTTCGATGATCTGATGTGTTAAACATGCTTGTGCTTTGGTTTTGAATTAGTGGGGTCTTCAAGTCATCATGGAAACGACCAGTGCTGGTGAAAGGCCCTCTTGGAATTGTTTCATGGATAGAGCTCTCCTTCCTAGCAATGTTCATTGCTCTACTTGTCTGGTCCATCTCTTCTTACTTGCATGGTATGTTTGCAACCATCACCCTACAAGCCGCAGCAAAGCGAGAGCATGTGTAAGAAATGATTCTCTATATTTTCCGCAGTTACATAATGCATGAAATTAATCTCTATATTTTTAACAAACTCTGTTAATATTAATTGAATGAAATTGATGTGCAGGTGGGAAGCAAAGTTAGAAAGTACAGCACTAATGCTAGGCCTAGTTGGGAACATCTGTCTGGCTTTTCTCTTCTTCCCTGTGGCGCGAGGGTCTTCGATTCTACAGCTGATTGGCCTTACATCAGAAGCAAGTATCAAGTATCATATTTGGCTCGGCCATCTTGTCATGACTATCTTCACGGCTCACGGTTTATGTTACATAATATTCTGGGCCAGCACAAGTCAAATTTCACAGGTAAATTAGAAATGAATCACTTTAACTTGGCAACCAAGTCATCTGTGTTAATTTCTAAACTTTGAAATCAATCTTGTGCTGCCACTGTAGATGCTCAAATGGGAGAAGATTGGAATTGCAAATGTTGCTGGAGAAGTGGCATTGCTGGCTGGATTAGCCATGTGGGCTACAAGCTTCCCTCGCATAAGGCGCAAGATCTTCGAGCTCTTTTTCTACTCTCATCACCTCTACATTGTCTTCATTGTCTTCTTCGTGTTCCATGTGGGCTTCTCCTACGCCTGCATAATGCTTCCGGGCTTTTACCTCTTCATGATTGATAGGCTGTTGCGCTTCTTGCAATCCCAACAAAAAATTGGTCTTGTTTCAGCCCGTGTCCTGCCTTGTGAGGTTGTTGAGTTGAGCTTCTCCAAGATACCAGGTGAAAAGGAACAAATTAATAGTCAAATATTATTATATATATTCCCAATTGGTACCAATACCATTGTTAAATTGCTAAAATTTTCTTACTCTTTTGGTTAAAAAGGACTGAGCTATTCTCCAACAAGCATGATGTTTCTAAATGTACCTGGAATTTCCAAGCTGCAATGGCACCCTTTTACCATTACTTCCAGCAGCACTATGGATCCTGACAACCTAAGCGTCGTCATCAAAAGCGAAGGAAGTTGGTCTCACAATTTATATGAGAAGTTTTCATCAACCACTTGGCCTATGGACCGCCTCGAGGTCTCAGTGGAAGGACCCTATGGACCTGCCTCTAACAAACTCCTAAGGTGCTTGCTTACACTGCAAAGCTAGTCATTCCCAGCTATTTCCGATATTTCATACACAAAATTCAACTGATATGAAAATGGTTTTGGTTTCAGGCACGATACACTAGTGATGGTGAGTGGAGGAAGCGGCATTACTCCATTGATATCCATAATCCGAGAGCTCCTATCTCAAGCCAATGACTCAGAAAAGAAGACTCCACAAGTTCTGCTCATAACTGCCTTCAAAAAATCACTAGACCTCACTATGTTAGACCTCATCCTCCCAGCTTCGGGCACAAATTTGGACATTTCTTGCTTGCAATTACAGATTGAAGCTTACGTGACGAGAGAGAACCAACCCGTAACACATAACCACAAGCCTCTGCAAACAATATGGTTCAACCCAGACCCATTGGACTCACCAGTTTCTGCAGTATTAGGCCGAAACAGTTGGCTTTGGCTTGGAGTGATCATAGCAACCTCCTTCGTCATTTTCCTCGTGCTAATGGGAATCCTCACACGATATTACATATACCCCATTGACCATAACTCTAATATGATATACTCTGCCTCTTATAGATCTGCCTTAAACATGTTATTGCTATGTGTTTCCATAGCCACAACTGCAACTGCAGTTTTCCTATGGAATAAGAAACAAAATTCAAAGGAGATGGGACATATTCAAGCCATAGACACACCACCACAGATTACTACTTCACCAAGCGCTCGGTTTTACAATGCTGGTCAAGAACTTGAAAGTCTTCCCCACCAGTCCTTTGTCCAATCGACAAAGGTGCACTATGGCACAAGGCCGGATCTTCAAAGTAAGTTTATTCACAGAAATACCCGAAAACTTGATTGTTTGAAAGCTCAGGGGCAAAGGGGTATGCTGTTCATCGCCCCTTTGCTCAGAAGCATTCCGCAATCATGCAAAGGATATAATTTCTTAACCTTTCATATAGAAAGAAATGATTTCCGAAACCTGATTGACATCTTTCTTTGCAGGGATATTATGGGGCTGGGAAGGATCAAGCGTTGGGGTTCTTGTTAGCGGACCAAGCAAGATGAGGCAAGAAGTGGCGGCGATATGTTCATTGCCATTGGCCCACAACCTACATTACCATTCCATGAGCTTCAGCTGGTAGTCAAAGGAACTAGAGATTTACTCTCCTCCCTTCTCTTCTTCACAGATGTTGGTGATGAAACTGAAACGATACTCGCTGCTTTGGTGATTACCAGCAAAGATTGATTACAAGTGGAGTAGACACTTTTTGTAACCGTGCATTTTCAAGTAAATAGGGGTTGCTGCTTTGGTGATTACCAGTAGAGTAGAGACATTGTTTGTAACTGTACATTTTCAAGTAAACAGAGGTTGTGGCAGGTGTTAAAAGTTATAGTCAACACTCGCAGTAACCTTTTGATTTCAATTTTTACTACTAAGGGAGAAAAATGAGAGAAAATAGAACAAGGTCTAGAACTCTATATTATTATCCTCCACTAAAACCAAGAACAGTAATGAAATGAAAGGTCGCCGACGCAACAGAGAAAAAGACTAAAAGATGGAGAATCAAGAAAAAGCCTTCAAACTAAAGCTTGGCATATTCTTTCACTAATCAATTAAAAAAAGCTAAGGTGAAAACAAATGCAAGATGATAACAAAGCAACATTAGGCCCTACCTAAAAAAAATCTTGCCTACGCCAATCAGAATGGTAAGAGCAGCTGCTTCCACAAGCAGTGACAAGCCGCCGGGAACAGCGAATATTTGGACCTCTTTTACCGTAAAAAGGAAAACCAAAAATTGAAGAACTCCTATCTTGGCAAAGAAATCGAGCATAAACAGAAATGTTTAGCGGACGCAAAGGTGATGAAGATTTTCCTCTCAAATTATGCATCTCGCAGTTTGAATGAGTTGAAAGCTGGAGTTAAATACTGTCATTATTGCTTAGTTACCCTTCTGTTCTCTATCTGCTGCTGCTCTCCTAGGTAAACATCTCGAGGCCGTCGATCAGCGCCCCTATTATCGCAGTCATCAAAGTTCTGTGTATTGCGGGATGCAAACCGATCTTCTTCATCGTAACGGAACTGACGCACAACACCTTCAGAATCATAACGCCGCACACGATGAACAATTTGAAATCTTCCTTCAGGCTTCCTTCTATCTTCATCACTGCCCTCAAATCTACATTCCCTACCACCACTGTTCAACTCAGAGAATCTTGGACGAACAATGGGTTCAAAATAATCATCTGAATCCACTCTCCGAGAACGCACTGAATCAAACCTTTGGCTCGGTTGGAATCTCCTTCCACCTCCTCTCCTGCCTCTGAAATTATGATCTCCAGCACCATTGCGATCATCAAACCATCTTGAATTGTGTTGTGGGGAAAACCGACGTTTTGGTGGGGAAAAGAACCCTGCTTCATACTTTGCTCCAAAACTGTTCTTCTGAAAGGGCACTCTCCCCCTCTCCATTTTACCATCAAATCTATAATCAGGGGACCTGCTACCACGATGTCTTGAAACCTCATTCCGTTCCCATGCAAGAGGAGATCGACTTCTGCCTCTAGACTGGAACTTGGGTCTACCATAATAAGGTCCCCTGCCGGGGGGAGATGCGCTTGGTTCTCTCCTGGTCATACGACGTGGCCCATCATAAGAACTGTCATTGAGCTCGTTGGGAATAGGCCTGTGGTAATCCCGCATACCTCTACCAACCCCTTGTGGATATCTTCTCCTCCTATCAGGACTTATATCCCTCATAGGTATCATCCCCCTATGTGTATCTGGGGATCTTCTTCTAAATGTGGGCTGATAAGAACGATTTGAATTATAACTCATAGCTTGTCTGCGAACACGATTGTGAACTCCTGCAACCTCTGCCGCTTCTGAAAATGTATCATCTGGATCCATTGCATATTCATCACTCTCGATACCACTTCTTGGTCTAGGGCGGCTAGAACCAAAGGAACCACGATAAGATGGTGATCCACGACGTTTGGAATCCCAATAACTCCTAGAAGCAAAACGAACACCTCCCAAACTCTTACCAAGCATACGTGAATCAGATCTTTCCTTTCCCATGGAATAATCAGAACCGACCTCCTCAGAGTGAGTGGAGAAATCAAAAGAGTCATACCTACAGCAACAGCAACAAAAAGTTACGGTAACTATATGAAATGGCAACTAAGAAATAAACAAAGTTTAACTGGTAACTAAGAAAAATAAAAGTTTATTGTTTTCTTATTTGATAAAAACAAACACAAAACAAATAGCGAGAGAGAATAAAAAGTTTACCTCCTCCCAGATGAAGTTCCCATCCTATTCAAGGTATCAGATGTCATTGATCCATCCACTTTGGCAGGATCTTTACCATTAAGGCCATCAAAGCAATCACCGGTATGTTTTCTTATTGTGCAACCCTCAGTTGCTCCTGCAGTTCTGTTTGAAGAAGCTTCAGAATCACCGGGCAATTGTTCAGATCCAGAAGTTCTCGTCTTTGAACCCACTGAAGATTGTCTCAAAGCATTTCCAGTGGTACTATGTTCAACTTTTCCACACATATTATCAGAACCTAGGCTCAATCCTCGCACAACCTGTACGTTCATGTTAATGTTCCTAGATTCTACCCCGCAAAATTCACTGCATTCCACTTTTCCTGATACAGAGCCATCAGCAGCATCAGTGTCACATGTATCAGAACCATAATCAACACGTTCAACTTCGTCAAATTCATTCTCCTCCCAATAAGGTACATCTGATTCCCTCAACTCCCCGTCCTCATATTGAGAATCATATCCGACCTCCTGTTCCGTAGGGTTGTTGTTGGCAACCATGTGATCCTTATCATCCAAGTGACTGTTGACACCAGAAGAATCTACTGTAGTGACTTTACTTCCTGCAGTACCATCACCATAGTGGCATTGCTCGTTACGGGAGGGACCAGCATCAGCTGGAGGATCCTTTGTGGCACTCACAGAAGATTTAGGCATTACTTCTAGAGACCCAGCATTTTGTAGAGAATTAACAGTATGAATCTGAGATGCAGCTTCAACCTGATCCTTTACAATTAAAGTCACCAAAGAGAGGCCTTCACCAACAGATGCACCTGATGCAGGCTTAATCACATCTTCTGTTTTGCATACAGGCTTGACCTCTGGACAACTCTTCTGTAAGTGACAGCTCTCGACCGCTGTCATCTCTTCTGGGGATTTTGGATCATCATGGAAGCTGGATGTTGCAGCAGAGCCCTTACCATCATCATCTACAACAGTGCTGCCCATCTCACAAGAAACCCCTTCCACAACAGGCACACAAGTTATAGCAGGGTTTTCGAGCTGGATCTTTCCTGAACAGTTAGTGTCACCCAGTTGTGCACCAATACTGGCAGGTGGTGTTCCATTCTTTTCTACAGGCACAGTAGGTGTGCGTGCAATATTGTCAAAGCGAACACAGGAGGAATTATCACCACATGCATCCATGCTGACATCCTGATTGCAATTGTCTGTAACCACACCTGCATCTTTTGAAGATCCTAGAGCATTATCAGCCAGGCCACTTTTACCATAACTTATTTCAGAGTCCGGGGATGCTTTCAATCCCTGTTCCACATCATCAACCACAGGAAGCAGTTCAGGATTCTTAGCTTCTACGGATCCCTGTGCATCACCATCTTGTGAAACTGGCTGCTTTTCGCTCTGTCTGTCAATACAGATGACGTCTACAGCATTTGCTTGAGGATCAACCATCACCGTATCACAAGGCTCCTCCCAAGCATCCATACAAACATTTAGATCCCAGTGCAACCTAACATCCTTTGAAGATGCTACTGCTTGGTCATCTCCGTCACCAATATTAGTTTTAACCAAGCTATCCTCAACAAAGGAGTTCTCTATTTTATCTTCATGTACTACATCTTTAGGCGAATAATGAATTGTTTCCAATGATGCATCTCTTCCTTCTGATATTTCTGAATCAGTTATCATTGGCGTTGATGAAAAGGATGCAACAGTTTTCGCCAAGGGCCTCGCAGAGGTTGATGCATTCGTCCCTTCTCGTGATAATTCTTCACCTATATCATCATGTATGCTGTTGTTGCAGGCAGCAGCAGCCAATATCTCAATACCAGAGAAGTCCTCCCCATAACCAGGCTTTTCATTTGCCGGCTCAGTTAAACTCTCGTTAACAGTAACAGCACTATGAGTAAAACTAGTCACCGAAGAAGTATCACTCCTTGTTGTATGCTTTTTGGCAATTGATTTAGAACATGACTTCTGACCTGAAGCACGTAGATCACCCACACCTGGTTGATTGTTTTCAGGTAACTGAGAAGATAAGCGAGGGGGTGGTGACGGAGAACGGACCATAAATCTTCTTTTCTTAATCGGCACATGTTCAATTTTGTCGCTGAACCGTCTTCCAAGTACAGCCACACCAAGCTGTAGAAAAGACAATTATATCAGCACCATGTATGTAATTAGACTTGCATTATGAATACACATACTTTAGAATTGGCACAGAGAAGTAAACAATGAACAAGTGTACTCACCTTCTCTGATTCAGAAACAGTTGTTTCAGATGAACTTTTAGTACTTTTATTTGCTGGCTCCGCACCCGATTTTGGTCCTTTATCAACCTGTTTCCTTCGCCTTGGTGCACTTCTGTAACCCTTTGAAACCTTCCAACTCAAATCTGGACTAATAGAATTTGTAAGTTCTACTCGTACTGTATTCATCATGCTTTGGGAAATAGATCTAATCCCATCCACTGTTTGCCTGCCGCCAGCAGTTTTGCAAGATGCTGTTCTTGCTTGCTTCCTACTCCGCGCCAGATTGATGGGTACACCCCCAGGGCAAGCACAAAAATGAGTCTACAAATCAAAAGGAAAATAATTAGGGTTACTCTAAAGGCATTGAAATACTTTGTGTAGGCAAGCTAGAAAAAATCAGTGAAATCACTGGGATATTAATAATGTCAATCTATTTCACATGTAGCACTACCATCAGTTCTATTATCAGTAATCCAAATAAATAAACACTTACTGTGATGGGGTTCCCTCTATCCTGCTAAACTCCTTTTCTTTTCTTCGAAGTCTCCAAAGAACATAAAAGTTAACGTCACCTGAAAGATGCAAAGAAAAAGATCATCAGCAATGAAGCTAGAGCATAGAAAAGAAGTAGGGTAATCATTCACGGAAAACTGAAAACAAAAGCCATTTATAATCTATAACATAGTCATCAAGCCCAAAAGCTGATAACAAACTGCCAGCATATGCCTCCGCAGGCCATTACCTTAAGGCAGATGGTGTTAATCAGTTTTGGAGGACACTCCAAAAACTCCCCTCGGTTCCGAATATGGTTCATGGAACAACAAAGACTCTTCTTCTAACATAAACAGGACAAGGAACAGAGAGCAGTTGGTTCATTCAAAGAAGGGGTTTGAGTCTACTATGCCCAAAATAAGGGGCTTTATAATTTAACATAATTTCCTCCCACTACTTTGCAAGCGCTCAGCAGCAGCAGTGTTCTTATGTTTCGAAAAAGGGTATGTAGGTATTTCATAACAAGAAATTTCAACTCGCAGTGCTCTGAAGTCTTCAATTAAGCTCTGAAACTTCTTCGATCCAGATATATAAGCACATATAACATAGAATCAGTAGTGGAATGATCGAGTTCAGGGACCATGGGGATACTGCTACAAAAAGCAGATCCCCCATGAATCCATAGATCCAAACCATGATAAAATCAAAATTTTAGTTTTTCAAATCACGCCTATATCATCAATTTTAGTAGCCAATAGCCTCCAAACCATAACAGCAGAACGATCATGGATCATGTAAAATCTAACCCTAAAATCCCAATCCCAACTAAGCTCCTTCAAATCCACTGCCGCCGCCTTTGAAGTTTCTTCAAGATCTAATTCAGTAGTCACTTCAGAGCTCGATAAATCTCCGATCCAAAGAGATCCAGAGCCGATGAGAGGCCTCCTCATCGCAGTGGTTTTTCCTCGACGACGATGATATAATAAAATTTTTAACCACAAAAAAATTCGCAGGCAAATTATCAAAAGCTTTAGGGTTTCAAATACCTGTGTCTTTCAATTACTCATCCAAATCGCCGCCACGGTCACCAATACGAATCCGGAATCCGATCAAGATTTCCGGGCACTTTCAAAACCTCAAAACTCTTCGTAAATCTTCAACAGCAGAGAAGAAGCAACAATCGCTTCGATTCGAATCGGATTTGCTTTGCTCCTCTTCTTCTTCTTCCTTCTTCTTCTTCTTCTAGATTTCAAATCATAGAAGACGAATACCAGTCCCGATCGTTAAATATGGGCCGTAGATTTCCGATCCCGGAGAACAAATCGTCGCCGCTGATTTTTTCCTCTTCAATCTTCTTCGTCTACCTCTTCTTCTCTTTGCTGTTTGGATTAGAGAGCATATAGAGAACTCTCACACCACGTATTTATGGGGGTTCTCGTGCCCAAAATACCCTCCGTTGTTTCGATTATTACCGAAAGCCCGTCAATAATACCAAAAGAGGGACGGAAATTAAATTTTAAATCACACGAATATCGAAGTCAATAGTCAAATAGTGAGCAATTTCTGAGGAATGCAATGCAATATTGACTTTTTCGGCCTTTCACTTAACTCATACTACTTAGACATAATTATTTGTTTTCAAAAACGAAACCGGAGTTATGGGTTTTATTTTGGTGCGTTACGAAATGCGGAAGTATTGTTATCTTATTGACGTGCAATATCATGTAGATACCATTTTGATTTGTGTTTTCGAATAAAGAATAAAAAGTTAGAGCACTCCAAAAGTTTACAAGCTCAACGGTCACATTTTTAAAATTAATCGATCAAACGAAAACTCTGAAAAGTAATGTAATTAACACGAGTTTTATTTTCATCTATACGAAGCAATTGGGCCTCGAGAGATGAACACCATTTTTACATATGCACAATAAATGGTTTCCTTCAATGATGTTACCATTCAAAGATTCAAATTAAAATTCAGTTAGGTTAGAAATTCAAAAGATTCACTTACCATATTATTAATATTAAGTCAGATTTATTTTTTAATGATTACAAAGCCTTTTTGGTAAATAAATTCAAGATTATTTACTATATATTACTAGATTTATTTCTTTCTATGAATTAATAAAAATAGATATTATATTTGGCTTCATATTCCTCAAATTGCTCGGTCCACTTGAAGAATTCTAATTTACAACTAATTCGATTTTCAAATATATTTGAATATTTCAACTCCCCAACAAAAAAAAAAAAAAATTAAAATCTATACTATTATTAAGAGAAGATGGTTTGTTAGCTAAAGTGGACGTGAAAAGACGACTTAATTCTTATACCATAGATTATCTAAAAATATTTTTTAATAAAGGGATGTCATAATAGTAATTAATAAAATAATAAAATAAAATTGTAATTTATTTCCCTCTAAAATCTCTCTCTATAACTTCTCACTTCCAAGAGGAGGAAAAAAAAATACAAATTCTAAAACTTCCCATGTTTTTCTAATAAATATATATTTTTTCTTTTAAAAATTAAACCCAAACACAAAATGTGTGTTTTGTTCTAGTTAAAATTAAGAAAACAATAAGAGCGAAATTTCCCACTCTCCTAGTCTCGAACGCATTACCTTTATTCCACGGGAAGAAGCCACACCCACCACAAGCAATGGCCCACGAGGCCCATAAAGTCAAATGATTCTCTTTCGCAATAGCACTTCCGCCGTCCGATCTCTAATCCAACGGTAGCACTCACCGCATAGTTAACAATCCAAAGAATTTGCTGGCGCGTGGGAGCCACGGGATCGCTTTCGGCGTAAGCAACTAGTCCTCCTTCTCAACTTTCTGACTTTTCTCTTCCGCCCTCAAAACGTTTGTAATTTGCTTCTGAGGGCCTCGGTGTTTTGCAGTGAGACCCAAGAAAGGGATATGTTCGAGTACGCCAAGTATATTATAAGGAAACAATTCCATGGAGAATCAAATGGGGCACGAGGCCCCAAAAGACTTGGTTATTTACTTTTGAAGTCATCATCAAACGCACCGCATTGACATTCTTACTGCAGGGCCCAATGATAGCATTCTTTGTGTCAAATCAGGGCAGTGAAAAACTGAAAACCACAGGCTTTCTTTTCACGCTCGAATATTAACCGCAGGCTTTTATATAGACAGTGTCAGGCTACTAGGCTATAAGAATGATCAAATTCGGTGAGGCAGTGCAAAATTTTTATTTATTTTTTATTTTTTTATTTGAGTGGTATGCAATTATTCCATCAAAATAGAAGGTATTTAGTTGAGCCAGCCACACCATCCTTCGATTCAAAAGAACGTATCGATCAGGCTGTTTCACCACATTGATGGTGCGCGATTGGCCACTATGTTGATGGTGTGGTTGATCATGGTTGTTAATGCCACATGCTGAGATGGGATGTAATTGTTCTATTCAAATTGAATAGATGGTATTTAGTCGGACCAACCGCACCATCCTCCAATGGTGTTCGGTCAGATTGTGATGGTACGGTTGATCACCGAGCTTCAACATGTGAGAATGAGCTAATTTTGTCTTTCACCAAGAAACAGTAATTGCATTTGGTGGAAAAATGTAGTGTGTTGTGCTCCCATGGGAGAGGATCCTCTCCTAATCTATTCCCCTCCTAACCTGCCTAAGCTTTCTATGACAAACCGACATATGTGTAAATCTAAATCCAATGGCTTATATTAACTTTCATAAATATGTACTTATTTTTCTTTTTTCTTTTTTAAATCAAACTCACCCCCACCACCCAACCCTCTCCCCTTTTTTTTTTCGTCTGACAACCTTCTCCCTCTCTCTCTCTCCCTTTTCTGTTTCTTCTTTGCCAGTTTCCCAGATCTTGTATCTCCCTCTCATGGAATGCAATTTTTTTATGCTTCAAATCTTCAATTCCATTGATTCTCAAAATAGAAAATCCATCATCTTTTGGTTTCCATGATGGGTTCATGCCGACTGATTAAGAGGAGAAGAAAATGAAGAATATGGGATTGAGCTGAATGGATATTGCTAAATTTAAATGTAATTCATGGGATTTAGCAAAATTTGGGTAGTTGATGAGGAAACCTTTCTGGTCTTCGTCAAAAATCTTCCCTGCCAAAGTTCATTGTTAAGGATGAGGGTGTACTAAGATTTATTTTTGGGTTTTTTGTAAGGTTCAAAGAAGTGAAGAACCATCCACATACCATGATTTGAATTGATTTGTTTGGATTTCAACAATCGTCTGGGTTATGCTTTTATAGTGTTTATTGGAGATATTGTTCTTGTCATATTAGTCGGGCCATATTTGTATTGTGTAAGGTTACTCATATAGAGAAAGAATGAGGAGGAGGAGGAGGAGGACTGGAGAGAGAAGTCTTCTCTCAGGCGTGAAGGAAGTGAAGAATGGGGGACAGAAAAAAAGAAAAATTGACATTGTTGTGGAATGTGGGCCATTAGATTTACAATAGCCACGTGTCAAAATCTCATAGAAAGCTTAGGCAAGTTAGGAGGGGAATAAATTAGGAGAGGATCCTCTCCCCTGCTCCCATTGGGTCCCAATTCAAACCCTAAATGGGCCTTCAGTTGCTCATCAACAGATATAAAAACCAAAACAGATATTTGAGTTTCTTCATGGGCTTTAGAAAGAAGAGTTGTAGAGGCAGACTGGCAGAGAGACGAAACTATCAGGCGAGCTAGGGAGATGGAGAAGGACTAGGACAACGCAACAGCGGCATTCAAGGCCCCATATTTTCACGATAGATATTTCAAATTGAATGTTGACGGGTAGCCTCATTGTCAGTGGTTTAGCATGGCTTGGGAGGATAGTTGGTGGCCTTCAATCGTTCCATGAAATGCAGAGTTCTTCAAGTGCTACTTCGGTCAGTATTTCTGGTTATGTTACCCTGTCTTATACTACGCCCCAATCGCTTAAGCTTGTCCATCTCAAGGCCAATTGACGTGTTGAGGTATTAAACGTTATGCCGCATAACTGCATAAGCAGTATAAGGTGTTCGTAAGAGAATTTAAAGCAGCTTATTAAGACCTAAATCATAGACCAATGATACATTACGAAAAACAATGATAACTCAATCATTGCTACTTCGAGTCCATTTTGTGCTTTGCGTCATACTCTTAATTTCTATTTTCTTTGCACATTTATGTCATGCCTCTGACAATTGTGGTGACCAATCCTCCTATTGGGTCAGAGGGACTCTAGGCCTGGGCTATTCCTAAATTTAGAAGGGCCATTCTCGCACTAAAATAGACATTAGTATCCTCCACATTAATTAGCACAATCTCACAAAAATAGACAACATTTTGTTCTCATGAAAATTGCTAACAATAATTCCTCAAATATATTTCCTTTAAAAAATTAAAGATTTTTGTTCCTGCTAACCAAACTCGTTATTAGGGTGAAATAGGTTTCTCATGTTGAGAATGTATACATCCCACATGGAAAAAATGAGACATTGTCTATTAGTTTATAAGGGTTTGGGTCACTTCATCCATTTCAATTGGTTTTTGATGTAAACCTCATATTACTTTATCATGTTATCAGAGCCAGGTTACCCACGTGTGCATGTCTAACGGCTACACGGGCTCCACGTCACCCAAGTTGTCCACTTGTATGGCTTGAAAATTCGCCACACGTGCGGGGGCGTGTTAAGAATATATACATCCCACATAGGAAAAATGAGATCTTGCCTATAAGTTTATAAGTAAATTACTTTTATCACCTCATGCCCTCATGTTTGTGTCTAATCCGATCATTACAATCTTCTTAACAAAGTCTTCGTTAACCATCATTAGTATCGATTTCTAATGACACGGTGTTTCGTCCTAAGTCCTAAGAGCAACTCCGATTCCTCATATTTTGATTTTTCTCTACTTTACGTAAAAATAAGCCTCTTTTGCTCCAACAGATTCTCTATAATTATCTATATTTTAGGAAAAGTGAAGAAAGAGAAAACCAAATTCCTTATATTTACAGCAAATTCTAAAATTTTAAGAAGAATATGGAGATTTTAGAGATTGTTGTAAAATATGGAATATGTTGGAGTTGGAGAAGAAAAAGAGGCTAAAGCTTTAACTTTTACTTCCCTATAATACAGAAATTATAGGAAAATTGTTGGAGTTGCTCTAACCCGTTTGGAATCTTGCCGTCACAAAATAATATGTTTGGACGACGCCAGTCCCTTCTCTTTCTAGCGACATTGACATTACTCTTCGACCTCACTTTTGGGTGACACAACTGTGATATTTGATATTTCTGCCCATCAACTCCAAACCTCTCATAATTACCCTCATATTTATTTTGGGCATACATCATAAATTGTATAATTCATTTTTTCTCATTACCTCATTTACTATGGTAATTAATTGCGATTCAGAATGTGGCATGGGATATAGCACCTCTTTGGTATATCATAAATATCATTTACTTTTACGGCTTACGTCAGTTTAATGTAAATATCTTTATGAGGCATTTTCACTCCCACACCAGCACCACTGTTTACAGTCTGCCATGACTGAATATGATTCCATCGTGTTAAAAGGTAAAACCAAACACACGCCATAGTGTCTACCATGCACCACTTAAATGCAATTTATGATTGTTTACCTCATTTACATACGACATTGCACAATTTATCCATTCGTGTCTCTTTCTTTAACTATGTCTTTGATGATGGGCATCTAAGCCTATTGTATGACAGATTATTGCCCAACAAATAAAAATGAGCATGTGTCTCAATTTTAATTCAGATCTAGGTTACAAATATACTAGTTGAAATTCATCAACATACCAACAAAATTTTGTTTAATCATGACATAACGAATTACTTATATGATATCAGTCAATCGTGTTTATCACATCAAAATAAGAACGGACACTAATTTGAAGAATATATAACAGAAAAACCAAATCTATCAAATGTCAACTTCACGTTGAGTTCCGATTGTCTTATCATTTCGTGTTAAAACTTATATAAACCAGATTTTCCGCATTAAGCAAACGGAGGATATTTATTCTTATATAAAAGGAATTCCCAAATGAAGAAAAGTGCCCCACTTCTATATGTATTTGAAGTACCATTCATTATAACATTGCCACATAAAGTAGAAGAAAAAGACAGCATGACATATCCGTACACCCCAAAATTCATAAATTTCCAAGAGAATTATACTATTATTAACAAACACGAGAGAAATTACAAAGCAACAATTTTCTGTCAATAAACTCAACATTGCCCTAGCAATATTGCCCAGTCGGAGCACGCCACGTTCGAAAGCAAAATAGCTTAAACTACAAAATAAATACAAGAAGAAGAGAAAAAAAAAAACCGAAAAGGGAAATTAGTGGAGCCCCTTCATTGTGGGTACCAAACGCAACGTTTCACACGCCCGAAGAAACGAAAATAATAAATGCAATAAGAACAGGCACAAGAATTTTCTAGGAATCCAAACACGCATTTTTATTGGTGCGTTTGGTGGGGAAATTGGATTTTTTTCCCTTCCCTTTTTCCATTTTCTCAGGAAAGTAAAGCTTCGATAATAAAAAGGAGTATTTTTATAACAATTAATAATATTCGAGAGAAAATGAAAAAAAAAAAAAAAAACGGAATGGGAGTGAGTGAAGTTAACGCCAAGCTGATGCGACAGTGAGAGTGCGGCTTTTCCAACCGAAGCAAACGGCTCCGTTTTCTTCTTTAACGGTGAAGCCCGGGTGGACTCGGTTGCCCGAAAAGAGTCCATTGCCTAACGACTCGGTCACGCTTTGGCTCATTCTCCTTAACTCGAACCCAGCCATTCCCATGCGGGCCCGCCACTTCCCAAACACTTCACATCTTTCAACGCGGTCCCTCCCTTCGCAAGCGACCGAGTTCGCGAGCTTGCGACTCAGCGCCTCCTCCGCTTTGACTCGGTCCGGGTGGTCATTCGCCACAGCCTCGACCGAGTCCATCAGGGCCCCGTAATACGCGCACGACTCGTTCACGCGCGCCATGAATGGAGCGGTGTTGGTGTTGAGCTCTTGTTCGACCAGCGTTACCACGCGCGGGGCGAGTCCCTTCACGCGCCGCAGGAGCTCGTCTCGGGGGTTGTCCGTGGAGACGCTCTCGTCCGGCATGCTGTACAATTTGAAAGCGAAGTTCACGGCGATCGGCTCGTCCGGTTCGCATCCCAGCGATTCCCGGTTCAGCTCGCTCAGCTTCTGACTCACAACGTTGAATTCAAGACCCACACCCCAATTCTTTGCCATTTGGCTCAGATTCTGACGGACTGACCTCAACCTGTCCTCGCCGCCATTATCAGGAACGGTGGTGATTTTGACGACGGATGATTTCCCATTCGGGCGCCTGGAGAGCGCGCGCAGGAGGTGCCTGTACTGACAGCCCTGCCCGATATCGAAGTCAATCACATGGACCTTATTGGTCGTCGACTGGTCCGCTAATGTGGCTTCCAGAATTGCCAGGTTAGCGGCTACGAAACCGAGGTTGAAGCAAGGTATGAGCTCGTAGAGAGACTGGGTCGACCCGGCGTGTTCCTGGGTAAAAAGCTCCGACACCGGCGGCGGATTATCCACCGGGTTGACCCGCGACTTCAACGCCGAAGCCATGAACTCAAGCAGCCTATGCTCCGAATTGGGTCTCGGGTTCGTGACCTGGGTCAGGCGCGTGAGGATCTCAGCCGCGGCCTCGGATTTCCCTTCTGAAATGGCCGATGCGGCCTCCATCAGCGACTGCTTCGAACACGTCAGAGTCGCCGGAGACGCCACCGAGGAGGATGAAGACGACGACGAAGTGGGCGACGGCGAGACCGGCTTCTGGGTCGTCTGATTCGGACCGATCAGATTCTGGATCGTCTCGGACCACTCGCTGTTGGTCTTAGTAATAACCGAAACGGCGTCGCCTCCTTCCTCCTCCTCATCGTTATCATCGAGGAGCTGCTTCTCCAATTCCTGTAGCCTGTGGTCAATCATCTTCTTCTCAGAATCAACAGACGAAACCGGGTTATTCATCTTCTTCTCAGACTCGATCGCCGAAACCGGAACCCGGTTCTGAACAATCTGATTCTGAAGAGGCTGCACAGTGTTGCTATGGTTGACGTAAGGCGATGAGGATGCCTGAAACATCGGGTTAATTACCGTTTGCGGCCGGAGCTGTTGAAGAAGGGGCAGCCTACATCGCTGCGATAACATGGAGGATGTTGTGGAAGAAGTATTGGAATTCTCCGAACCTATATATGATGAGGCAGATGAAAAGTCAATTGGTGACAGAGGCGAGATTGGGGAAGCGTGTTGGAAATTTGAGTGCTGATAATTGGCTGTAGTTTTGGGCTTGAGCGACCGCAGATAGATATTTTGCTGGTTAGTCAGATTCTGCTGGTAGGGGTTTTGGTGCTGATGATATTGAAACTCCGCCAGAGTCCTTTTTCCGATGAGCCCGGCTGTATTGTGGTGCGGATTCTGCGTTTGGCGACCGATCTGAGGACCAGTGGGGTCCATGAACAGCCCCGGAAGCTGGGATCGCTGGTACTGAGGCTGTGAAGGGTGGTTGCTCATGGTGCTGCCGATCGATCTCCCTCCTCCGGCGTAAAAATCCGGCAGACCCTGATTGCCGGAATTGAACCCTGATTGCATTTTGAGATAGTCTCGCAACTGAAAAAGGGCTCAAAAGAGGTGATGGGTGGTGTTGGGGTAACGCATGGGGGATTTGAAGTCAGGAATTAAATTTTGGGCAATGAATGAGAAAAAAAATGGAAATATAACCGAGGCAGATTCCAACCAGAGCTCTTCAGCTTTGCCCTGGGTTTCGGTTTTTGGGTGTGTCCCTCTTTATATTTTTAAAACCTGAAAACTCCTCCCTGCCTCTGCGCGTCTACATATGAAGTCGTTTTTGCAACGTTGGATCAGGTCTTTCTCTCTTTTTATGACAATCCAAGGGTCGTTGATCCACGTAAGTTACGCTTTAAAGTACCCACATTCAATATCGGACGAAAGGATCAACGCCTTTTTTCCACAGCGCGTGGAGACACGGTCCAATAAAAGTCAGGACGTGCCGACACGCGGTTATTGGGAAGGTGCGGTTGGTATTTTCGCTTGAGTGAATGAGATGATCTTTATTCGGCTGTGATCATCTGACAGGACAGTTACGAACTATTCCAAAAGGCCATCGACACGAGCCCGGAAAATGCAATCCAGAGCACCACGAAAGCGACGTCTCATCCACGTGTAGCGAATGGGAATACGCTGTGAGGCCAGGCCGGGTGACAGCACCGTTAGTTTTGATATTTCGCTCCGCTGGTTCGCGGATTCGAAATTCTAGTAGCTGGTTTGTCTTAACAGACGATTCCCGGTTGACTTAAAAGATCTACTGACACGAGCCGGTTGCAGGTGGTTTACGTGGGAATGGGAAACCCTAAAATTGTCTACGTCGCTCAGCCCCAACCATTAGAATCTTTTGGCTCCGACCTATTTACGAAATTTAACGATAAACTCAATATCCATTCACTTTGTGCCTCTTGCTTAGAAAATACGTGGTAGCGGTAAACTAATAATTAAATGCTTAAGGTCGAAATGAAGTGTAAATTCATACGTTCTAAGATGCTCTTCGAACAAAAACTAACAACATTAAAATTAGTGAAATATGTTCCTCCATAAATTATAATAATTTTTTGCAACATCCGTGATAAGTGATGTTATGTATGGTGTTATTATATGCTTTTATTAAGTTCTCACAAAACTTTGAGAATATTGTCGTGTCACGCAGGGATTGGAAATTCGATAATTGTAATGATAATGCTTTTAAAATAACTGTTTCTTAACATATTAATACTAAGTATTGACTGCGGCAATATTATGAATTCAGATATTTTGGATAACGAATAAAACTAATTTACGTTATTAACTGAAAATACAAGCGAACTTGATCTGATACTACCAGTTTCTTAATTTACAACTTGAGATTTGTGGTCGAATTTTAACTACATTGTTTTTCCCTATAAATTAATTTTCTGATGCAATATGGTATGTAACATGCATGTTGCATCATGAATTCATGATACACGTGAAAATGACATCACATATGCATAGAGAATGTGATTTGTGTTGTGCTTCAGTTGTGTTTTGTAAGGCTTCAACTTGAAATCTAGAAGTATTCATAACGCTACCCAACCGCAATCCAATTTCTTTAACATGAAGTTTGCCATTTTCGTTTAACTTGATGCTAGCTTTCTCTCTCAAGTCTCAACCGATCCGTTCTTTAAAGTTTAAACTGCTTCGTGTGAACGAAAGAGAGAGAAGCATTACACTTAAATTGTTGTTTGGATATGGCGGATCAAACATGGATATAATGTTTATTGAGATGGAAGGGAATTTCTTTCATTCTATTAATGTTTCTATTTATTGTGTAACAGACAATTGACAGAAGTGGTTTTTAGTGGATATAAATATATAGTACATGCATGGGAGAAGGGACATTCACCATAAGTTTTTTTGTACCCAACCTTTAGGTTTTTTAGGTGCATCCATTTAAAGACGAGTGGTTGTTGAACATATAGTTAGGTTTTCATTTCGTTGAACATATAGTTAGGTTTTCATTTCATATAGTAAATCATCCACTATCTTAGCGTCACTACTATTTTTTCAGGTCAAAAACATTGAAATTAACATTTGTTGTTCAATGAAACACAACAAAAAACCACAACACAGGCCATTTGATAGTGTGCAAATGAGTTCATTATTATTTTATTCACGAAACAAACGACGTAGAAATATTTTCTTCTTACTACGATCATAATTTCATTTCTTAAAGAAATATAGATGTATAGAAACAACTTGAAATTATGTCAAAAGATCAATATTAGCAAGGAATCTAAATTTGAGAATCGTAAGTGGCCGAAGGAGATTCTTATATGTATGATCATGTTGATATATAGGCTAGTCCCTTTAATTAGTTGTCTTGATTAGCGAGGTGCATCTATGTTCCCTATTCTTTCGACTATCATGCTTATTCATGGTTGTTAGAAATTTTTAGCCGTAATCTGTATTATTTAAAAATTTAAGTTTAGGAATAAACACCAAGAAGCTGAAAAACTGTATTATTTCACTAAAGATGAATAAAGTTACACTACTTTCTTATTGGAAACAGATGTTATGGAGCTTCAGAGGCAACTGGGCTCGCTCTCTACCACTAATACTTCTGCACTTGGTCGTTTATATGATGATCTGAGCTTAATGCTGGAACCTGGAGGATCTGGGTAATGTGAGGAGAGTTCATATTAATAGGAAGGCAAATACGGTTGCCCATCTGATGGCGGCACATGGGAATGCCTTAATTGGTGCAGGATAGATTTTACTTCTCGACTCCTAGTTTTCTTCTTATGGCTGCTGTAGCGGCTGACCTCTCTTCTTTGTAATCATTATTTCAATAAAGGGCTTACCTCCTTGTGCCCAAATAAAAAAAAAGTTACACTTTCTTATATAAGTAAATAATAAATTGGAATATACGACTTTTCTTTCTATCACCGAATTCATACCAATGTGGTTTTATATAGCTCAAAGAATAACCTCACATAGGATGCTGACAACCGAGGGTATTATATGGGCGCTAAAGCCTCCTATCGTACCCCCACTCAAAAGAAAGTAGAACAACATCAACATGTTGATCATAAAAGAATCCATTGGTTATAATATGAACACACCCTTGTTTATTTGGCTTAAATACTAAGCTATTGCCATACATACTTGGAGCATCTTTCTCATAATGATAAATTTCACACATTTCGTCCTGAATTAAACTATATTTTGTTTTGATTCTCGTTTTGGTTGGTCTATGTTTTGTCTGAATTATTTCTTAGCAAACACCGACTCGAAGGATAAAGTCTTAGAACGAAAGTATTTGACCACTAATACGATCCCAGTCACATTACCACCTTTTCAACCTCCAAAATGCCGCAGCCAATTACAAAATCATATTCCAAGACAATTGAAATTACGTAACTGATCCCCTCACACTTGGACGAGGTAAGATCGAGATGAGGTCAACTACTATGCTTTTAACAATTAGAAATCCATAATAAAATAAGATCAAGGATCTTAATCTCTTCGATCTTACTCATTAACTAAAGGAAAACCAGCTATTTTATCTTTTGAAAGGTGTCTTCTTACAACCTTGTAATGGGAATTTGAAATAACAGATGTCATGTAGAATTGATTCCATGAATAAAAGAAAAGCTATGATGTAAGATCGCTATAAGGGTCAATTTTTTAGGGGAGTTTAGTGAACCAAATATTTTTCCTAAGTCTTGAATTTAAGTTTTTTTGATAAAAGAACTATTTTTATAATAAATAAATACTCTTAAATGAACAATTGATAGATAGTTTCAATTTTGTTACTGTTTACTAACCGTATACTTAATGTAGTGATTTTTAATGATTTTATATAAGCATTTTCAATTGAAAAATATCAAATCCGAACATGTTATAATATTATAAAATTGAAGTAATATAATTTTTGTGATGCACAAATTACCGTGTACCGGCTCATTTGGTGTGAAAATTCCTAGTTTAGGAAATCCTCACGGCGCCTAACTGCTTTACATTTCATCAAAAGGTTGCGTGCGGGAAAGAAAGCATGACAATTTGGTCTAGCAACTAAAACCATGCAGATCCTTAACCAAAAATCTTAATGCCTCCACAACTCGACACGTGTCACGCACACAACCCATCCTGCCACTTGTCCGTTGCCTAACTCAACTCCCATGTACCATATATATTTACACCCGAATAAAAACTCAGCAACATTCGAAATATCCAAAACCCTAGCCCCAATTCTCTTTCTCTACCTTTCTATATTATATTACCATTAATAGTTGTCCCATAACAACTTTTTCTTTTTTCTCCCTATCCAACTCACCACCCACCTCCGTTACCTAAACCATAAACTAATGACACCCGGAGGGCAAAACCGTAATCTCATGCGCCTACTTTAAATTTAGGAGTTGGTGGAGCTAACAGAACGAGGAGGAAGAGTAGTCACTCATAACTCGTGGAGGCGGAGGGCGTTTCGGTCATTTCACATTTGGCGTGGGGGCGCTTTTTGGTTTACGATTCCTACTCGGAATCCAAATCGGCGCCGACTGCATGAGGATTTGGATTTGAGGATGAGGTTAGGGGGCGCGCACGCGCGGGTGGTGTCCAGTGAAGCGCACGCGATATATCCACTGCCACACGAAAGCCACACTCTTTTCCCATTGGTCGTAGAGCTCACAGCATAGAAGAAGAAGAAGAAGAAGCTAACCTGTCTTCTCGATATGATGGGGGTTAAGGGTTTTGTTTATGCTTGGAAATCAATTCTTCACCGATTCAATGTCTCTAAGATCGAACAACTAAGATTGTGTGTATATATTGACCCAGAAAAAAGATTGTGTTCGGATATTCACGTGTGACCAAAAATAAATAAGCGTGTTAGGTTAGCTACAAAGATTAACTAAGCTTGAAATATTTTTATCGTAAAAATCTCGCAATCGTAAAATTTATATTTTCATTATCAATAAATTTACGGATCACGATTAGACCGTCTAGATTGTATAACAATACATGAACGATTAGTTTTGCATGAATATGCACATGTATAATAACTGTGTATGATCAACTTTCGTGCTGCATGCATGGTCTTGCCACATTCTTACTTTTGGTACATGTTCAATGATATTAATCTATTAATCTTGATCACCACCACTAAGTATGGTATGATAGCAAGTGTATTGTTATTGATATCTATTTAAGTACATGAGCATAACTTGGGGAGGAAAAATCACGTGCAAGTGTGCGTGACAACTTGAAATATATGGTTATATTATTCGTTTCATACTTCCCCTTTAACTTAGGATCACCATATTTTCAATTCGAGGTCATATGATGGCAAATTTATTCATTTTCATTGTTAAATAATCGGATTCAAGTTGTCACATTCACACACTATACCATAACTATATGTCTAAATCCATCCT
Organism: Rosa chinensis; assembly: GCF_002994745.2. NCBI lineage: Eukaryota > Viridiplantae > Streptophyta > Magnoliopsida > Rosales > Rosaceae > Rosa > Rosa chinensis. Next base: position 64,703,538 of record NC_037088.1, on the reverse strand, counting down.
ATATATCAAGTGACATCTTTTTTTCATTTATTAATTTATTTTTATTGAGAAAACTAGCCGTAAAGCCATGTGCAAGTTGAAAGGGGCAAAAGAGATATTGAGCAATTGGGTCCAAAATTTGGTTAATTAATTATATGTAGAGAAATTTAAGTATGTCTTGGTCCAATGTCATGACCAAAACAGAGAAATTAAGCACCACATTTGTTTAATGTCACAACCCAAAATCTTAATCCCCATGATGGTGGCTGAATGCCTGAATTAGACAACTTGTGGTACCTGTTACAATTTCCACGTACCACGCGGTTTATGAGGACACGAGCATTTTTAAATTGGAGCCTTTATTTTATCATCAATCTTGGTGTGAAATGTGTTGGGGTTCTTGGGCTGATTGCAAACAGATTAATTATCTCAGTGCCGTGTTCACAACAAGGAAATTCACTTGCCTATTAAATTTTTTAAATAGATAAATTGTAAACTATACAAGGTAATATATTGGGTGCACGATTGGCTACTACTCATCTATCTTTGAAATAGTTGGAGTCAAAAGTTAAACTCTAACAACATTGTTGTAATGGTGATCGAGGAGCACTACACTATTTTTTAAGACTTTTAGAAACCAATATGTCGTAATATCAGTCATAATGTCGTTTATCCCATAGAGTTTATCTCTCATACACGCTTGAGATTTAGAGCTCACTTCTACTGTTTTGCATCTTAGAACTAAACTTAAAATCGACTGCAATTTGCTGCTTGACGATAACTTTACACTCTTGAAATTCTAAATTATAAAAGAAACAAAATAAATATAGGACTAAATATTGGTCATTACCCTGTGGTTTAGGTTCAAAATCAATTCAGTCTCTGAACTTTTAATTTTATCAAAAACAACCCTACATTTTCAATTTTGATATAATAGGTCAAATCTATTAGTCTTCCGATAATTGAGTCATTTAACTTGTTGACGTGGTTCATATATGACTTATGTTTTATGATGTGATGTTGAGGTGATATGCATAGTCAATTTAGGAGTGGGTCTCATTATTAAAAATCTATCAAACAAAAAAATTTTCATCAAATAATTGAACTATAAGTTGAATCCACAGTAAAGTATTAACGAATTGGACCTATCAGATCAAAATTGAAAGTACAAGGGTGTTTTTAATGAAATTAGAAGTTTAAGGACTGAATTGATTTTGGACCTAAACCATAGAGTGATAACCAGTATTTAGCCCATAAATATAACAAATAAATATTGAATTGGACCGTGTCATTGATTATTATCAGAAAGTGGAACTCGTAAACCTTAAGATTCTATACTTGGTATTCCATCTTGATGGAATGCATATGTTTATTTTTTTTCCTTTACCTTGTAATCTTGTATTAGTGGCTTATCAGAGCTATTTAATAAAAGTGGGCTGCCATAGTTTACACTTTAAACAAATAGGGTGAAATAGCTGTCGTCGGTTCACCTCGTTCGGTCTGCTGTTTGGCCGTTTTAATTCTCGTTAACGTGTCGTTGTTTTGTTCAGACCTCGGGGAAGCCACCTGTACCTCTTCTCTTCTCTACCTTGTCTGTGTAGACAATCAAAACCAGCTCAACCCTTCACATAACCGGCTATAGCCGGTGAATAGGTGATCTTGAGCCTTAATCTCTATTAAATATTTTTTTGTGTCTAATTACTATTAAGTTGCTTGCTTGTACGTCGTATTTATTGATTTTTTGTAAAGTTATATGTGAAAACTGCAAGGAAGGATCTAATTGAACAGCGTTATGTTTTTTTTTTTACTTTAATACATTAATCAATGAATTATTATGTGGATTATATGATGAGGATTATGTGGAAAATTTGGTTACTTAATATAGTTTTGCTTATTGCGGTTGTCTATTGGGCATTATGTGGAAGGTTTATATGCATATCGGTTGATGTGATTTGACGAGTTTTGTTGAACCACTAGTAATATTTTTCTTATTTTAGAATGATTCATTGTTCAATGGACAGCTACTTTACATTAAGAAAAACCATGTAATAATATTAACCATTGGACACCACAAACAAATGCAAATTTTTCTTATTTTCCATCTGCTTTACTTTATATTAAAAAAGAACAAATGTAACAACTTTTCTTATTATGGAAACGAGTTGGTTTTGTGTTTCGGTCTTGGCTTTAGGTTTTCAGTTGCTTGAGTTTGAATCAACTAATCAAGGGTAGTTTGCCTCCCTAGAGAGTAGCAACTTGAATAAGGTGAAATACATAATAAAACACTTTATCATTTACTTTCGTGTCTTTTAAACCATAGTCCCACTAAATAGTTCATATTGTAGCTTGAGTCACGTTATGAATTAATTTATGTCGAATTTAACATGAACTAGTAATTGTTTCTTAAAATTTTTTCTCGTAAATTATGATTGGACCTATAAAAATATGACCTACTTTTTATCTCTTTTCAGACACTAATACAAGTCATTTATAGTAAAACGGATATGACAGAAGCAGCATAATGTTGTACTCTTCACTCATAATCTCAAACAAATGAAAATTGATAAATACAATGATAGGAAAGGGGTAACATTGCTAGAAATAAACAGTGTCTTCAAACAACAAGATAATTAAAAAGAAATACCTCACTTAAACAACCAAAATAAAACTTTTGAAACTGGCTAGAACACTAAAGAACGAGCTAGTTGCCTAGCTAGTATCAACAACTGGTGTATCACGGTTGCTCTTTCGATCTAGCATTTATATTTCTATAGGTTCTTCTTCTTCTTCATTTGACTGTAGAGATTCAAAAACTAAAATGAGTAAAATCAGAAAGCTAATAAGCTGCACCAAGTGTATCGATAAGGATCTTATAAAGAAATACAAGCATGTAAATTTGGAATTGCTCTATGCTTCGAACTATTTCATAATAAGTATTCGGTATAATTGCCTTAAGGAATTAGTTTTCATGCATTACCTTTTTCCGTATTTTCTTCTTCTATAAGCATCGCTAAATAAAAATAAACACCGTACAAAACGCAGTATAAATAATCTTTTCCTATATCTTCTTCTTCTATAAGCATCTTGAAAAGAAGACAATTTGGCTGGAATAGATTTCATTCATTCACGATTGAATTGATATACAAGCAGTGTTTTTCTCTACAAGGTAACTATCCCTACAATTAAGGTGTACAGAATATTCACAATTGATTACTAATACAAACAGATCACTACATTCCTAATAAAGAAGATACGAACTGATTTACTTCTTAACACTCCCCCTCAAGTTGGAGAGTGGATATCCCGAACGCCCAACTTGCGAATCAAAGGAAGGAAAGTTTCCTTTCCCAAGGCTTTGGTAAGGATATCAGCCAACTGATGTGTAGAACTCACAAACTTTGTTGCAACTGAGCCATCTTGAATTTTATCTCTGATGTAGTGGCAGTCCATTTCTATGTGTCGAGTTGTTTCATGGAAAATAGGGTTGGCTGCAATGTGCAATGCTGCCTTATTGTCACAATACAACAAGGCAGGTTGTTGATGCGATACCCCTAGATCTTTAAGGAGATATCGAAGCCATGTTAATTCACAACACGCACCTGTCATTGCTCGATACTCCGCTTCGGCTGAAGAAAGCGACACAGTTTTCTGTCGCTTTGACCTCCATGAGATTAATGAAGATCCAAGAAAAACACAATAACCTGTGGTTGATCTTCGAGTTAATGGACATCCTGCCCAATCTGAGTCACAAAAAGCACGCAACCTGAGGTCATTACTAGATGAAAAGAACAACCCTTGACCTGGAGCACCCTTAAGATACCTCACAACAAGGAGTGCACTCTCCATGTGACATTTGAGTGACTCATGCATAAATCTGCTCAAAAGATGAACTGGATAAGTAATATCAGGTCTTGAGACAGTAAGGTAAATTAACCTTCCAACTAGCCTCCTGTACCAAGATGAATCTTTAAGAACATCACTCTTATTTGACAACTTTAGGCCACGCTCCATGGGAGTATCAACAGGGGCTGCACCTAACAAGCCTGCATCTTTAATAATCTCCAAGGCATATTTGCGTTGGGAAATAAAAGTCCCATGAGCTGAGGAAGAGACTTCGATGCCAAGGAAATATTTCAAATCACCCAGGTCTTTAATATGAAATTGATTATGCAGGAATTTCTTGAGTGCAACAATACTATCAGAATCATTACCAGTAATTAGAATGTCAGCAACATATATTAGAAGAACAGTAAAGGACTTGCCTTGTCGTCTTGTGAATAGCGAATAATAAGCTCTTGATTGAACATAATCAGCTGATTGTATAGCATCTGAAAACTTGGCAAACCACTGCCAAGATGCTTGCTTCAAACCATATAGAGATTTGTGAAGGCAACAAACAAGATGTTCCTCCCCTTGTCGCCGAAGACCAGGAGGAGGTGTCATATAAATCTCCTCATGAAGATCGCCATGTAAAAAGGCGTTGTTAACATCGAGTTGAGAAAGGGACCAACGCTGAGCAGTAGCCAAAGCAATAAGACAACGCATTGTGATAATTTTGGCAGTGGGAGAAAAAGTGTCTTAGTAATCAACACCTTCCATATGAGTAAAGCCCTTAGCAACCAAACGAGCTTTATAACGCTTAATAGAACCATCAGAACGATGATTAATCTTGTATACCCAACGGCAACCAATAGGTTTCTTGCCGGCATGAAGAGGTGTGAGGGACCAAGTACCATTGGTGTGGAGAGCCTGGAGCTCATGACGCATAGCGTCTTGCCATTCAAGATGAGGTGCAGCTTCGGCATAAGTACGAGGCTCAATGGTGTGACTGATCTGTGTAATAAAGGAGCGGGTATCCAGGTGTATGACGAGCATAGGAAACATAATTGGATAAGGGATACCGGGTACCTTTAGCTGGACCAGGAAACAAGGAAGACGATGGATTCGGAGATGATAGCGTGATGTGAGAGCACACGTAATCCCGCAGTTTGAGTGGTGAAGCAGTGGAGCGACTAGAACGACGGAGAGGAGGCGGTGGAGGAGGTGATGGAGGATGGTCGTTTGAAAGCGCAGGAGGGGCTGGATGAGGAAACGATCAATCGCTGGTAGGGGACGATCGATACTTTAGGGTAGGAGGTTCTGGAGGCGAAAACGATCGATCGCTGGGAGGGGATGATAGATCATTCGAAAGTGCATCAAGGTCTGGAGGGAGAAACGATCGATCGCTGGTAGGGGACGATCGATCATTTGGGGCAGGAGGTTCTGGAGACGAAAACGATCGATCATCAGGAGGTAGCAATCGATTGCTGCTGAACTGAAAAAGGTCTTGTGGATCAGATGGCTCGGAAATTGGAGAGGGTATTGGTCCAACTGGTGAGGAAAGGTGAGGAACTTGACAACTAGGTTCATAAGGGAAGACAAACTCATGGAAGACAACATCATGACTTGTGAACACCTTATGAGAGAAAAGGTCGTACAATTTGTAAGCCTTCTGACCTAATGGGTAACCAATAAAGACAAACAGAATAGCACGAGGAGAAAACTTGTGTTGGACACGAGGGTTTGTGGCATAGGCTAGACATCCGAAGACATGAAGGTGTGAGAAAGAAGGGGATCGGATACAGACGCTCAAAAGGAGTTTGAAAAGAGAGGATAGGAGTAGGGAGACGATTAATAAGGTGCACAGCAGTGAGGACACATTCTCCCAAAATTGAAAAGGAAGGTGTGCGTGGAACTTGAGTGCTCGTGCAACTTGTAAAATATGACAATGCTTGCGTTCCACTACCCCATTTTGTTGAGGCGTGTAAACGCAAGAATGCCGAAAGACAATCCCGTTTTCTTTGAAGAAGGGTGGGAGAGAAACAAATTCAGCTCCATTGTCACTACGAAAGGTTTTGATCTGTGAAGAAAATTGAGTAGTGACAAAGGCAGAAAATTGTTTTAAGAGAGATTGTGTTTCGTCTTTGTGACGCATTAAAAACACCCATGTGAATCGAGTGTAGTCATCAACAATAGTGAGGAAGTAGTGAGCATCAGAAAGTGAAGGGTGTTTATAACGACCCCAAATATCACAATGAATAATGTCAAAAGGTCTTACAGACGAAATTGAACTAATACCAAAAGGTAAACGACTCTGCTTTGCCAAAGGACAAACTTGACAAGCATTATTTGGACTAACTGAAACATTAAGAAATTGTTTGGCAATAAAACTCAAACGAGAAGATGAAAGATGGCCTAGACGCCGGTGCCAGAGATCAATGGATGAAGTACTTAAGGGCGTTGGTTTTTGAGATGGTTGATGAGTTGATTAATCCTTTCTACGTCGCCAAAGCCACCAGATAATCTAAGCCATCACGCTGCTTACCCAAACCAATCGTCCTCCTTTAAGCCAAATCCTATAAAACACATCAATAAGGGAAAAATGTCACTGAACAATTTAAGCCTCTCGTTAAGCAACTCACAGACATTAAGTCAACTTTGAATGTAGGAACACAAGGCATATCTCTGAGATAATAAATTGAATTTAAAGGACAAGATCTTGTGCCAACAATTGGTGCTTTTTGTCCACTTGGTAACAAGACCGGTGCTAATGAAGAACTTTTCTTCTCACATAAGAAATTAGAAGAGGAAATAATGTGATCCGTCGCGCCGCTATCAATGATCCAGCGATGGGAGGAGATTTTAGACAAACATGGCTTGGCAACTGCTGAATTAGCTTGAGATTGAGCACCTTCTTTTTCTTTTGTACTTAAGATGCTAATAAGCTGCTGAAGTTTTGTTTCTGTGAGAGCAGTGTTCAAGAGCCTTTCTTCATCTTTGGTTTGTTCATCAGATACTTGATTTGCAGAATGGCCACGACTTCTATTATGCTTGGGACGGTTGGATTTATTCTTTGGATGGCCTGGTGGATAGCCAATCAACTTGTAACAAGTTTCCACAAAATGCCCCATATCACCACAATAGGTGCATTCAGGGCGTCCTCTGGAAGAGCCCATATGTCGCCTGTCTTGATCAGATTGTTGTCCACTTTGTGAGCTATTGACGGATTGATCAGGACGGTGTTCCATCCTTCCTTGTCGGCCAGAATTATTTGGCCTATTGTTTCTCAAGGCCATGGCCGCTCCACCATGTGAATCTGATGCATGTGTACTCCAAGCTGCCTCTGCTTATCTTCCTGACAAATTCCTAAGTAAGCTTGTCTAATTGTGGGAAGAGGATTCATCAAAAGTATCTGGCCTCTAGTAGCACTATAGGATTCATTCAAGCCCATCAAAAACTGCATCAATTTCTGTCGGTCATGTTGTGCACCACATGTACATGTGGAGGCATCAGTATATGAAGCCAATTCATCCTATAGACTATTCAATTTGGTGTAGTAGGCTGAAACAGAGAGTTGTTCTTGCCGATGATAAGCGATTTCTCGCTGGATTTCAAAGATGCGAGGAGCATTGCTTTGAGAGAAACGCTCAGAAGGTCCTCCCAAACTTCACGAGCAGTTGTGTAATAGATTACACTATTAGAGATTTCCGGATCTACGGAGTTAATGATCCAAGAGTGAATCATATCATTGAACCGAGACCAAGTCACATAATCATCTGGATACTTGTCTGCCGATGGGGGTTTGATGGTGCCATTGACGAAGCCGAGTTTGCTCTTTGCATTGAGAGCTATGGTCATGGCTCTCAGCCATGTGGAGTAGTTATCTCCATTAAGCAGTTTGGAAACCGAAACCAAAACCAAACCTGGATGATTCGAATGGTGAATGAAGAAAGGATTGGAAAGATCTGATTTGGGAGAAACATTCTTGCTTCCTCCTGTCTTTTCATCCCTAGACATGATGAAGGGTGAAAAAAATCTGCAGCACGAGAGGCTAGGATGCGGCAATGATAGGAGAGGATTGGAAGAAGGCTATTGTACGGGAACACAAAGCACATCGTGAGCAGAGGCAGGATTTTCGTCCTGCTATGATACCATGAAAAGAAGACAGTTTGGCTGGAATAGATTTCATTCATTCACGATTGAATTGATATACAAGCAGTGTTTATCTCTACAAGGTAACTATCCCTACAATTAAGGTGTATAGAATATTCACTATTGATTACTAATACAAACAGATCACTACATTCCTAATAAAGAAGATACGAACTGATTTACTTCTCAACACATCTTAGCCTGGCTCAGGGATGGTTGATGGCGGAGTGTAGTTGCGACGCCTAGCTCAGGGGTGGTTGTTTTGTGCTGATGCAGGTCGTGGCGGTGGCTGGGCGGATTGGGAAGACGCAGGTCGGGCGATGTGGACGGAACTTGGCTGGACAGTAATGTACGACGGGGATGCGAGAGAAGAGGGACTGGCCCGAATCAGCATGACGGGCCTGGAGCAATTTCCCTTGGTGGACTACTCTATTTGGCCGCGAACTGTTGGGCTGGGGTTCTGCCCTAGTCCATTACTATTTGGGCAAGGGCTTGCCCTAACCCCATGTTTTTAGTTTTATCTAAATTCAATAATTTCCTTGTATTAGGAACTTAAATCTTTAGCGCCTCCGGCGTAGTATCAAAGAAGGATCTCTGCTATCTCTATGATCTGAAATGTATAATGAGTGAGTCTATTTCTACGTATCACTGTGGGTACTACCACTAACTTCTTGTCTGTCTATGTCTTTAAATGACAGCGCAATGGTATATAACAACCTATTCTGGCTTATGATGAATATACTATTTCGCCCTGTGGGCTTGATTAAAAATAAACAAAAAAGCATCTTAGCCTGTGCATCAAGTCTTTGTTCTAATTGAGCAATAACGAATGAATACAATGTTTAAACGTAAAAAACAGCATATAAGAAATGGCGGTAATAATATCAAATAAATTTCAATAAGAAAAAGAAAATAAGAAAAGTTACTGATTGCCTTAACAGCTTAAAATGTTCACACTCTTGTTCTATCTGAGCAAGAATGAATTTAAGTTGTACACATATATAAACAACCCAAAACATATTGTGGACAAACAATTCAGATATGCTAGGAAAAAGAAAAAGTAGTGTGTGTGTCTATATATATATATATATGTTTATATATATATACACACACATATATATATATGCATGCTTCAAAACATGAATATCAACATTACCAATATATGCATGAGAAAATGAGACAACGAGTTAAGAAAAAGGAAAAGAAAAGGGAGAACAAGAAAATTATCAACTGCTTTTCAAAAATGAAGCTAGTACGAGCAACGATGGAAATGAGGTCGATACCGTCGTGCTTTCCATCTTCCTTCTTTGCAAACATAGACTGCTCCACTGATGAAATATCACCCAACAGAAATGTTCCTTCACTTGCCTTATTTATAATAGAAAACAGACTTAACAGTTATGGGAAAGCTAGAAGATTTAGCTTCAACAATATCCTGCAAAAAAAAAAAAAAAAAAAGAAGACAAATGTATAGCATTCATTAATTAACAGAAAAAACGAAGTGGTTCCGAATTTTGAAGTAGTGAAAAGTGGAGTTTCGAAATCACAAACATGTTGTCCCTTTACCAAGAGGAGGGAAGCAGCAATCAAATAATTACTATCGCTGTCTCGATTTTGACGCTCGCTAGCAAGACAAATTTTCTGAGTAAATTCTTCCAAGTCCTCCTTGACAGAAGGACCCGGAAGTCTAGAACTTTGACTTCAGCTATAATCGCACCACCATCGACACAGAGACTTCTTTTTGTTGTTCAAGCGAGAGCGTATGAAACTTTTGTACCTTGGGAACAGAGGTGAATCCCTGCCTATAGGCTTATAAACCCCAATGCTACCATTAAACTCAGCTTGTGAATCGGACAAATCTTACTTGACTGATTGTTTCTCGTCTCAATTGGACTAGCAAGGTACATGTTCCCCATGGAAGCAAAGGTTGTAATGGATATTACTCAACTTGATGAATCGAAACTTCAGCATTTCCATTAGCCTGCCTGAGCCCGAATAATCTCGCCGCTTCCCAGAGAACGACTGTGGACTTGAACGAGGCACCCTTCAAGATTAAGGAAGAACACCTTGCCAAAGTAAGAGCACTATGCCGATCTGGTAAGAATCAGTCTCTCACAAATCAATCACGAAATCTTCACATTTAGCTTCATAGACTCACTAGTCCTCTTATATTTGTGAACAGTGGAAATTGGGAAACGATTCTTTCCTCGTTGGTCAGAAGTACTGAACAAGATCATGGATGGCAATGACATGTCACAGCTTACATACACGGGGGATGACACAACAGAAGTAGGGCTCTCAAAGAGAAAAAGGTACATGGAAATCCAAGAAGTACTAAGTAAGGCTTTTGAGGAAGATAAATAGGAAATTGATCTTTCTAGAATGTCATCATCCTCATCTTTTACATCAGTAAGAGTAGTGAGGACTAAGCTCACCATCGATTAACATTTGAAACAAACTTGAAAGAATTGAAGGTGCCGAAACTTATTGTCATTCTGTATGTTCATTCTTGGCTTCTTCTTCATCTTTTTTAAGATCATAATTCTGTATTGCATAGGATTGTATGAAGAGTGGTAATCAAGTTTTCTTGTTGTATCCTCTCAATGCATAGATGGATATACTAGAGGTATTTCTATATGTATCCATCGAATGAGTTTGCAAATTAAGATGCAAAAGAAAGAGAAGGAAGAAAAAGAAATTAATAGTCTAAAGAAATTGTACTGTATTCCAAAATTCCTCTAGTTTTTCTTTGGTGCTAGTAGAACCAATTGCCTTCCTATCTTTTGCATGTTTCAATTTGTTATGTCTGTTGTAGTACGTTGATGGGTGAAAGAAAAGTTGCAGGACATGACTGTCAATATATACTCTAAGCTCTCTCAAGTCGTGGAACTAAAGGTCTCTATTGTTTGGTTTCATAACCAGTTCAGAAGATGCCCGGCCCTGCATATGAGAAAAAGTAAATTAATAAAACGACCTATTCATAAATAGAAGTCATGGATTGGATCTCAATGCTTGTGTAACAGATGTTTTTCATCCACAAATGCAAGAAGGAAATCAATTAAACTTCAAACTTACCTTTAATACAGATATTAGAATTAAGCTGAGAAGGAACGTATAAAACATACGGTGAAAAAAAATGGCCTGTAAGATCAGCTTGAAGTTAAACTTGAACTCATCGAAACCTTGAATAAAGGAACTTAGGCTAGGTAAGGGAAAGGCAAACTTTAAAACCCTAAAGCACAATGAGAGTTGAGAAAATCCCATATAGAAACCACCATTATTCTATCGTAACGTTTAAGTTTCTTTCCATAATCGGCCGGTAAATCTTTTTCCCATTAATGCGAATAGTTAATTATGAATTTACAAAACTCACTAAGATTGTGAACATAGTGGAAAAGCTGCTTTTCTTATTTGTATATTGATGCTCTTCATGAGATTGATCTTTCCGGTATGTCACCACTCTTGTAAAACAATTGCAGTTCCTAGAGATGCAACCATTGCTATTTGGTGCATGTTAGGATACATTGTTTTCTCTTGCCGCTAATTGTAAGTTGGGGTTAAGGACTATATCCCCCCATGTATCATGTTTCGTTAATCAAGGCTTAAAGGCAGCCGCACCGCCCTTCTTCACTAAGATTGTTATTGGTTACAAAGTCAAAAGTTAAAAGTATTCTATCCCCCATCTTCACCAGTATGGCCATGCCGTCCAAATAAACCAAGCAGTCAACCTAATTGTTCTTTACCTAACGAAGATATACCTCCCGTAAATCTTCTTCTTCAGTTCTATTAAGTAGTTGCTTTTTTTAATTGTTGTCTTCTAATAAAAACAAAAAAATTTCTTGTTGAAGTTGAAGGTGAGAATTGCAAGGAAAGATATTAATAGTCCTCTCTTCATATTGTAGATTGATCTTATAAGGTTTGGCTTGAATATTAGTTGAGACTGCTAGTTCTTCAGACTGAAGCTTCACTAGAAGCAACAGCTTGAATGATTCCTCCAGCAGCCTCCTAAATTGACCATCCTTAACCCCACCTTGTTGTCCCATTCACTAATTCCTCAGTTTAGCACCTAAATTCTTCTGGTGTTCCATGCGTCTCATATATATGTATGTGTAGGCCTTGGAATAATCCAAACAGCTAAATAATTGTCCCTAACTCCAAAAGCAGTAAACAACTGAATGGTTGATTAGTATAATGCAAGTCTACATTTTGTTGTCCTCAAGTTGCTTCCCCAAGTATATATAGTCAAGGTGCCAAACCTCAGGCCTTCATAGAGGGACTCAATGGAGGAGCCATTACTCGACGCAGCTGCTGCAAATTCCGAGTTCAACCACAAGGCTTTGTGGGGTGATGGCAAAGAAGACTACAAGCCAGTGAGGAGCTTTCCTGAGTTTCGGTCTATGTTTTGGATAGAGACAGTGAAGCTTTGGAAACTAGCAGGTCCTTCAATGATCGGATTATTGGCCATGTATGGGACAAATGCCGTCATCAGCGTGTTTGCTGGTCATATTGGAACCATTGAGCTCTCCGCGATCTCCATTTCTCTCTCTGTCATTTCCACCTTCTCTTATGGATTCTTGGTTAGTTTCATTCCCTCAATTATTTCATTTTCTTTTAACTATAGTACTAAAACATAACGTATTACTTTCAATCTGGTTTAACAGTCTAGCATGTTTAAATGCACAATTCAGATTAACAATCTAGCATGTTTTGTTATGTTGTCACACTGTGGATCTATGTTGATTTGAATCATTGATACGGTTGCATCTTGTTTTAATGTGTGGATTTTATTGATAGTTTGACACCAAAACAATATACTGAAAAAATTAATTTGTTGATGAAACAAACTGCAGCTCGGCATGGGGAGTGCTTTGGAGACCTTGGCTGGACAGGCGTTTGGTGCAGGACAGATTCATATGCTTGGGATATACATGCAGCGCTCATGTATAGTCCTACTTGTAACTTGCTTCCTCCTGTTGCCATTTTACATCTTTGCCACTCCCATTTTAAAGTTATTGGGCCAAGAAGATGACATAGCCGATCTCGCTGGAGAGTTCACACTGCAAATAATTCCTCAGTTGTTCTCACTTGCCATTAACTTTCCTGCTCAGAAGTTCCTTCAGGCTCAGAGAAAGCTCAAAGTCATGACGTGGATTTCGGTGGTGGCGTTGCTCATACACGTTGGGCTACTTTTCTTCTTCATTTTTGGGTTAGATTGGGGTACCTTAGGTGCAGCTGTGGCATATAATATTACCAGATGGGGCATTGCAATTGCTCAAGTTGTATATATTATGGTCTGGTGCAATGAGGGTTGGACTGGGTTTTCATGGTTGGCATTCAAGGATATGTGGTCCTTTGTTAGGCTTTCAATTGCCTCTGCTGTCATGCTTTGCCTTGAGATATGGTACTTCATGAGTATGATGCTTCTTACTGGCAACCTAAACGATGCAGTTCTAGCAGTTAGTTCCCTTTCTATTTGGTAATGCCACCTTAGTTGAACGATTTTTTGTCCTCTAACGTAAGCGTTACCAAACTGGCCCTAACTTCTTTGGTTGTTCTGTTTTAGCCTCAACATTAACGGGTGGGAAATAATGGTGTTTGTTGGAATAAATATTGCTATAAGGTGAGTCAGAATTGAATTTCAGTTTTGAATTCACATTCCTATGGTTATATATATGTTCCCATATTTCTTAACAATTTTATTTTTAAACTTGTGCAGTGTTCGAGTATCGAATGAGCTTGGCTTAGGACGCCCAAGAGCGGCCAAATATGCAGTCTATGTGACAGTATTTCAGTCTTTCCTAATAGGGATTCTTTTCATGATTCTGATATTGTTATTCAAAGATAGCTTCTCTGCACTTTTTACTACTGACAAGGAGCTGCAACAAGCGGTTGCACACCTCGCATACCTTCTCGGTGCAACTATGTTGCTCAACAGTGTCCAGCCAGTAATATCAGGTATGATCACTCGATGTTGTCAGTGTCATATAAGCTAGAGATCAAAATATGTGCATCTTGTGATGATGCTAATGCTTTTACTTGTTGTTGAAGGTGTTGCGGTTGGCGGTGGATGGCAGGCAACCGTGGCATATATAAACTTGGGTTGTTACTACATTTTTGGAATTCCTCTCGGATACTTGCTTAGTCACGTAGCAGATTTCGGAGTGATGGTATTTTACACATTATTGACTTCAAAGTACTTACTACCATTTCCGATCTTCACCAGTGTACATGAATTCTTTCATTTGATCAATGCAGGGACTTTGGGGGGGTATGATATGTGGAACTGCTCTTCAGACATTACTTCTTTTATTTGTGCTTTACAAAACCAACTGGAACAAAGAGGTAACCAGAAGTACTGTTTATTTCGCATATTAACAAAGAAAAAACTCTATGCATCCTTAAGCAAATTGACGAGAAACCTAATTTGCAGGTGGAGCAAGCATCAACACGCGTGCAGAAGTGGGGTTTAGATAACAAAACAGAGACTACAGCTGAAAGTGCTATATGAACTCTAGATTAGCTGCCTTACTTTCTGTCTGTTGATCCATTTCTCAATGTAATACACGTTAGCCACTTCTGTATATCGAGATATCAATGCAAATTTGTGGCTCGCCAAGAATAAGATCGATCTTGAATGGAATTTTATGAGATTTCATCCCTAACAACTTGAACATGTAAACAAGAATGCCTAACACTAAAAAATTGAAGACTTCCAGAAAAGAATATACACTGAGATCTATATGCCATTTTAGTTAAAATCTGATCTGTCGGCAAAGTTATGATCTTCTTGGTCTCGATATGTTCGGTTACAACTTCAACTAGATGGAAATTCACCAACTATGAGTATGAAGTATCTTCGCCAAACAGATTGATATGATGATCCTCATTTCCCAACGAGTTGGGGAGCCCTACTCATTCTAGCACAGTAGCACTACGTAATGCTCCTACAAGTGATAGGTTCTTACAAAAATCCAATTTATTTGCTAAATGAAGGTTGGGTTGTCTATAGTATTTGGATGTTTGTCATACACTCATTTTACATGTAATTGAACCAAAATTACAATTTAGTTGAACCAAATTTACAACATTGACAACAAAGTTATCACATTTGTTCTACACATTTACATATAATTGAACAAAGTTACGACATCAACAACAATTTGTTCATAAACTTGTAAAAATATTGTATGCGGAGTAATTACCTCTAATAGAACTAAAATTACCCAAAATATAACAATATTTACCACAATGATAACAAAATTATTGTCAGATTTGTAAATTAGTTTATCACATACATGCAGGTACCGTAGAATTTCCCCAAATGAAAACAACACACTTGCTGATAAAAGCTGAGCAGAAAGACTATGCGCCTGTAATTGCCATACAACAGACAAACAATTGTCCAAGCTTCCTACTTTTAATATTTCAATCTGATGATGATCATAGTCTTAATGGCAAATGTACTGATTTGTATTCATGTTTTTTCTGGTAGATTTTTGCCAACCTGCCCAGGCCAACTTAAGCAACAAAGGATGATGAGTCACTTGAAAATGAATTTTGTATTGTGCGGAAGCGGCAAATGAGTCCCACACACATGGATCCAATAATGCCGATATTCCCCCCGCTTTAGCCACCCGGTGCAGAACGGGTATGAGTTTTAATACAAAAAGCCTCAGCAATAGTGTGTGTTGTACCATTCCTTATAACCCAAGGATGACTCTTCACCTTTCTGATGTGAGATTCCAAAGGGTTCTAATCTAAGCCACACTTTTCCAACAATCTCCACCTTGGCACGATTCGAGCCACCACCAATTGTCTCACGATCTGAATTCTAATAGTTCCACCTCGACCACAAGCATCTAATTCCAAATCTTGTGATCCCAATCCAAACAGGAGCTTCTCCAAATTGCAACTTAACCGTATGAGACACCAAGTCCCAAGAGTCACCTGGGCTTTGATACTAGTTTGTTGTGCGGAAACGGCAAATGAGTCCTCCACACACCGATCCAATAATGCTGATACTCCTCCCACTTTAGCTACCCGGTGCAGAATGGTATGGGGTTTTAATACAAAAGGCCTTGGCAATAGTGTGTGTGATACCATTCCTTATAACCCAAGGATGACCCTTTACTTTTCTGATGTGGGATTCCAAAGGGCTCTAATCTAAGCCACATTTTTCCAATATAGTGGATGTAAAGGCTGGAGTGTGTGGGCTAGGTGTGGTTTTCAGGGACGATAAAGGCAGTTTAAGAGGAGCCATGTCAGCTCCACAGGTCAGGAGTCTTTCTCCAAGATCAATTTATGCTTTAGCACTTCTTTGTGGTCTCAGATTGGCTCTTCATGTTGGCTTCCAAAATTTGGTTTGATTTAGCAAGTGCACTATGAACTGGAATTAAATACTCCACAAAGAATTTCATAGTATTTGCCTATGAGGTGAAGAGGTCAAGTGATTCATATTGTTTGATGTATAAGTTGCCTGATTCATGGAAACCCAAGTTAAGGAAAAAGACACCCTCTGGATTTAATTTTGCAAGTGAAGTTCAGAAATGGAAAATCACTTTAAGGAGATATACAAGAACGGTCACTATGAAAATAACTTTGTAGGTGTTTTGGAGTTTTGCAGAAACGTAATCCTACACTTTGAAAAAGATGCATTATGTTTCAACTTTTAAGAGTTGAAGACATACAAATTATTTTGGCCAACAAATTGGTGGAACAAGAAACACGAGTTCTCAATGATATTGAAGGCAAGAGAGAGTCTAAATTAAGAGTTGAGTTTAGAGATTTAGTCTTAAAACTAAAAAAACAGCGGGATGAGGAGAAAGATATTCCAAAAGAGTTGGCTAATTTTCTTGATTAGATCAATCTGGCGTCAAGTGGATAAGGAAAAAATAAAGAGCTTTACTCATAGCATATGTTTTATCTAGTTTATATATCATTTTTATTGAACACACTTTTTTTTTTGTCAGGGATATTTTTGAACAATTGTTCTATCACCCTTGGTTGATGCCACTTATGGAAAGGTTTTGCTTTCCATATCATTGTTGGCTAAAGTTGACGTATGAGTTGCTTGATTCGAGTTAAGGAACAAGACACCATCTGGATTTAATTTTGCAAATGAAGTTCAGAAGATGGAAGATCACTTTAAGGAGATATACAAGAACGGTCACTATGAAAATAATTTTGTAGGTGCTATGGAGTTTTGCAGAAACGTAATCCTACACTTTGAAAAAGATGCAGTATGTTTCAACTTTAAAGAGTTGAAGACATACAAATTATATATTTTGGGCAACAAATTGGTGGAACAAGAAACATGAGTTCTCAATGATATTGAAGGCAAGAGAGAGTCTAAATTAAGAGTTGAGTTTAGAGATTTAGTCCTAAAACTAAAAAAACAGCGGATGGAGAAGAAAGATATTCCAAAAGAGTTGGCTAATTTTCTTGATTTGATCAATCTGGAGTTAAGCGGGTAAGGAAATAACATATGTTTTATCCAGTTTATATATTATTTTTATTGAACACACATTTTTTTTTGTCAGGAATTATTCTATCACCCTTGGTTGATGCCACTTATGGAAAAGTTTTACTTTCCATATCATTGTTGGCTCTTAGTTGACATATGAGTTGCCTGATTCATGGAAACCAAAGTTAAGGAAAAAGACACCATCTGGATTTAATTTTGCAAGTGAAGTTCAGAAGATGGAAGATCACTTTAAGGAGATATACAAGAACGGTCACTATGAAAATAATTTTGTAGGTGCTATGGAGTTTTGCAGAAACGTAATCCTACACTTTGAAAAAGATGCAGTATGTTTCAACTTTAAAGAGTTGAAGATATACAAATTATTTTGGGCAACAAATTGATGGGACAAGAAACACGAGTTCTCAATGATATTGAAGGCAAGAGAGAGTTTAAATTAAGAGTTGAGTTTAGAGATTTAGTCCTAAGACTACAACAGCATAAGGGGGAGAAAGATATTGCAGAAGAGTTGGCCAATTTTCTTGATTTGATCAATCTGGCGTTAAGCGGGGAGTTAAGCGGCTAAGGTAAAAATAAAGCGCTTTACTCATAACATATGTTTTATCCAGTTTAAATATTATTTTTATTGAATACTATTTTTTTTTTGTTCTTTTTTTTTGTCAAGGATATTTTTGAACAATTTTCTATCACCCTTGGTTGATGACACTTATTGAAAGGTTTTACTTTCCATATCATTGTTGGCTAAAGTCGACGTATGTGTTGCCTGATTCATGGAAACCCAAGTTAAGAAAAAAGACACCATCTGGAGTTAATTTTGCAAGTGAAGTTCAGAAGATGGAAGATCACTTTAAGGAGATATACAAGAACGATCACTATGAAAATAATTTTGTAGGCGTTCTGGAGTTTTGCAAAAATGTAATCCTACACTTTGAAAAAGATGCGGTATGTTTCAACTTTTAAGAGTTGAAGACATACAAATTATTTTGGGCAACGAATTGGTGGAACAAGAAACACGAGTTCTCAATGATATTGAAGGCAAGAGAGAGTCTAAATTAAGAGTTGAGTTTAGAGATTTAGTCCTAAGACTAAAACAGTGGGAGAAGGAGAAAAATATTCCAAAAGAGTTGGCTAATTTTCTTGATTTGATCAATCTGGCGTTAAGCGGGAAAGAAAAAAATAAAGAGCTTTATTCATAGTATTTGCATCAGATTTGCTCACCTAAGGGACAATTTTAAGGGACTGTGAGAGACAAATGCATCTCAACTACATATATTAAATAAAAAATAAAAAATTATAACAACTTAAAACTGTGCATTTATTTTCAGCCATCAGATTCACTTGTCCCTCATAGTCTCTTAAAAACTGTCTCTTAGATGAGAGGGCCTGGTATATGCATTATCTAGTTTATATATTTTTTTTATTGAACACACTTTTTTTTTTTTTTTGTCAGGGATATTTTTGAACAATTGTTCTATCACCCTTGGTTGATGCCACCTATAAAACCTTTCCATATCATTGTTGGCTAAAGTTGACGTATGAGTTGCCTGATTCATGGAAATCCGCAAGTTAAGAAAAAAGACACCATCTAGATTTAATTTTGCAAGTGAAGTTCAGAAGATGGAAGATCACTTCACCAGTTTTTCTTGAGTGCTAGTAGACCTGGTTGCCTTCGTTTGTTTAGCATGTTTCACTCTATTATGTCTATTGTAGTTGACGCGGGAAAGAAAAGTTAGAGGACACCTCTCACAAGGTATTTTCAGGTCCATGCAGGCATAATATATTTATGCATTCATTGTTTAATTTTGAAAAACTAACCGTAACCTGAGTGAGAAGACGAGTTTATATCAAATGGAAGTAGACATACTTCATTTTGAAAAACAAAATGGTGAAAAAGAGAACAAACAATTATAAATTGCTTTTCCAGAATAAAGCAGGTATAAGCAACAACATCAATAATCCCGTCAGCATCTTCCTTATCAAACATAGACTGCACCACCGATGAAAATTCAACCAATTGAAATGTTCCTTCACTTCCGTTATTTAGAAAAGAAGATAAATCTTCAACAGATATGGGAAACCGAGAAGGTTTAGCTTTGACAATATCCTGCAAGATAACAAATGTATTTAGAAAAAAGAAAAAGAAAAGAAGCAGTGAGGGTTCAGAGCAGAGGAGTTTCATAATATACCAAGAGGGAAGAAGCAGCCATATAATAATTCCTCTCGTTGTCAGGAATTTGACGTAGCCCAAGAAAGAGAAGACTCTGAGCAAAGTTTTCCAAGTCCTTCTTTATTACAGGACCTGTAAGTTTGACTCCAGCTACAATCGCACCACCTTCAACATAAAGAACTTATTTACGTTCTTCAACATCGAGCTGGAAAAAGTATCCAAAATATCGGGGATATATCCTTCTGTTCTTCAAAACGCCATGGCCTATTGTCATTCATGGCACTTACCAAACGTCATGAAAACATTTTTCATGATGTTCTCTAAACGCCATGGCACATTGTCATTCACGGCATTTATCACACATCATAAAAATATTTTTCATGACATTTGAAAAACGTCATAAGAGTGATGACAGTTTAAAAACGTCATCAAATAGTAAGACTTACAATGACATTTCGAAAACGTCATAAACTTGAGACAAAATTTTGATCCATGACTTTTCCATTAGAAAACATCATAGAAAGAGTATTTAATGACGTTTTTGAGCAAATGTCATCTAAACATTGTCATTAAATGTCATATTTGTAGTAGCGTAGCCCATCTCTTCAATATGCATATACAATGTTACAATAGTTAGTTAGTTGATTATATATACACAAGTACTACTCCTTGGAAGCCCAGGATACAAATGCCAAGAAATGAATTCAGAAGGCCTGTTTGGATTTGAGGATTTTGGGAATTTTGGACTCCTCAAACTCGGTTGGAGACATAGAATCTTTCCAAGATCAAAACTCGGTGGTGAACCTAGTCAAAAGTATCAATAAGACTCCGAAAACAACACGAGCGCTCCCACGCGCTTGAGTCTTCTATTCCCGTCCAGCGGCGCGTCCTCAGGAGTGGTCGTCGGATGGGGAATCTAAGTACGCCGTTTATCGGTGTGTCCTCTAGGTCCATGGTGGTAATCTAGGGTTAGTGTTCCTATCAAGTTTGATAGAGGGGAGGTCGTGGTGGCTAATAGCTAGGCTCGAGCACCTTGTTTCTAAAATCAAGCCTCGCGTTTGGGTATATTTCATGGATGAAATCCTTACGGTAAATATTGTAATCCAAACAATAGCATTTGAAATCACAGTAAATTCATAATACTAGAGATTTAAACTGAACATGTTAAATCAAATCCCAAATTCAATAGAGTTTTCAAACGAGGCCTTAGATTTCACAGTCAACTAAAATCGTACATGTATGTAATAGAAGAAATCGAAAGAGGAGAGATAGCCAGATTGTGGCCGCCGGCCGGAAGTGAAAGAGAGAGAAGAGAGGCTAAGTTTTAGGTTTTTGTCTTTCTAAATGATCCAACAAATATCTACCTTCCATTTTTTCAGGGTTATTATCATTCTTTTATCTTCTTTTTTTGTCTAAAAAAATAGCATGTGAGGTGTCACGTGATCTTTTTTATAGGAAAATTTTAAAATATATTGGTAGGCTAAAGTGATAATCGATGTTAAAATTGAGTGATTAAAGCAAAATTTATAAATGTGAGTGATTAAAATATCGATCAAGTAAAAGTTCAATAACTTAATTTTTTTCTTTACCCATCAAGTTTTTTGTGTTTCTGGCTTTGCATAATCAACACCCTTGTTTATTAATAACTATCTCGATCTTGTCAGAAGTAAACCAACCTATCTCTTTTGGGTACGTGACTATCAAAATATTATAATTTACTATGTATACTTAGAAGTTGTTATGTGCAAAATGTGCAATTTAATTGCATTGTCACAGATTTTGTCACACTTCGTTTTTCAAAAAACATGTCCAAATATTTACTCGCATATTATAAGATTAAGATTCTTGATAGCACAAATTATTTTCTTGTAATAATTAGTTCCTAAATTTCTCAAGACCCATTTCTCATTTTAGAACACCGAATGTGCTCTTTAGAAAGTCGCTAGATGTCAAATAAGCAACACATCATATTTGATACAAAAAGGCTTAATAGCAAATACAAATCGAACTTGGGGGGATAAATTGTAAGGATTTGACATTTGAGTAATTGATGGGAAGAGGGAAATAAAGTGACTCATAATGTTACATATATAATATACAATCCATTTCTGCTTGGTAGTGACTTTCTGTTTTGCTTGTGGATATTACAAGTTTACGACATAGGGACTATATTGTGGCATAATAAGTGGAAGTGCTCTACAGATCTTATTCTTTTTTATTATGACTTCCAGAACCCTGGGACTATGAGAGTATGAGGTAAGTAAAAGCAAGCAGAATCCCATTTAAACTCATTCCATTTTATTGTTGTTCAACTCATTATTCAATTTCTATATATTTCAGGTGGAGAAAAGGACGAAACGCATAAAGAAATGGGGGAGCAACGAGCAAGAAATAAGAACTGAGAAGAAGATAGATTGTTAATACCAATATATGAAATGAAGTTTCCTACTTTCCTCCAAGAACATAAACATGAAAAGCTAACTTTGTTTGCTGCATAGATTTAAGGAGAAACTCGATCAGGTTTAAGTTTCCTAATTTTATCTCTAGAACAGTATAGGCCCCATATGTGGCAACATGCTCCCTCACTCATTTTTGTGTTCAAACAAAGAAGGGGAGGCTAAGCAGCTGATAACATGGCAGTCAATTTACCTAGCTGATTAGGTTAAGTGAGGTTTAAGCAAGCTATTTAGTCGTTACTGTGTTAGCTAATCTGTGTGAGCCTAATATGTGTGCATTGGCTAGTTTTTCTAGTAGTATAATTAAAATGATAAGAAAGAGAACAATGTACATCATACGAATACGAGTTATGTATAGAATTTCAACCAATGAATATCACAAAGAAGTTGAGGCTTCCATTCAACAAGTGGGAAGTCAAGACTTCTTTTTTATTCTACTGTTTAGGCATAAAATAACAAATCATTTGTATCTCAAAACGGTTGGTTTGATCACAAATGCCCTTGTACTCTTCAATATGTTCTATTAGTAAACAATTTGTCAATATTTTCATAAATTAATGACAATGCAAGTCTAAGTAATTAAGGTCAATTTTTAGCCTTGGCTATGTAAATGGTGTGTTTGAAGGCCAAAAACTAGTTTGAATAAGCAACACTATATGAAGAAATTGATGAATTACTGAAAGATTAGTTATAATCGATCAACTTGGAGAGTATAAGGGCACATGCAATTAAAATAGAAATTCAGGAGCATAAACAACTTTAGGTGTGAAGTTTAGAAAAGTAAAATGATTGTAACTCTTCAACTTAATTACGCACAAGGTTACTTCAACTGCACCAGAAACGCCTTGTGATCCGGTATATTGGCATGCGTATAGAGTGAGCCTGGATCATCCTATTGATCATAACTTGTTTTATTCTTATATTCTTTTGTTTTAGTTTTATTATTTAACTTCGTACTTTTTAAATATTAAATATAATTTAAAATTAGCTAATGGCGTGATCTGTATATATATCTTTTGGCACTAACTTCGACTCCCTGCTCACTCGTTTCTTTTCTGCAAAAATTGAAATGGAAAGCCGGAACGCGACTATGCTCCGGTGAAGAGCTTCGGGGAGGGCCTGTCGGTTGGTTGGAAGGAGACGGTGAAGCTATGGAAAGTTGCAGCTCCGGTGGCTTGTACGACTCTTTTTCAGTACCTGATTCATTCCATCACCACCATCTTCATCGGCCATCTCGGAGATCTTCAGCTCTCTGCTATTTCCCTCGCTCATAATGTTATCAACACCATCGCCTTGGCTTCCTGGTTAGTTTGCATTTCTACCGGCTCAATCATTTGCTCTCATTGCTTTGTTTGTATATGCATTATGTCTATTTATTTATCTACGCATTATTGTTTGTATGTACTATGTATAGACTAAAGATTTTCTCTCTATAAAACTCCAAAATGGCAATAAGATATTTTTGACATAGTAACTCGTTAGGTTTACTGTCATTTGCTAGAGTAAATTATGAAAATAAATTACATTTTACTCACACAAATATATGGTTGTTAATTTGTTATATATCGCCATATCGGTACGTGTCTACTAAAAATGTTATGATTTTTTTTTTTTTGAAAAGCTAAAAAGATTATGATTTACTATACCTAGAGTTGTTATGTGCAAATGTGCAATTTAATAATTATATTGTCACAGTTTCTGTCATAAAACTTCTTTCTCAAAAAGCATGTCCAAACATTTACCGACATAGTATAAGACTTGCCAAAATCACAGGGACAATTTCTTTGCTTGTAATAATCAGTTCCTAAATTTCGCAAGACCCATTTCTCATTTTGGAACACCTAAAGTGCTCTTAGAAAGTCACTAGAGGTCACTTAAGCAACGACATCATATTTGATAGAAATTAAAAGGCTTAATAGCAATACAAATCGAACTTGGGGGATAAATTGTGAGGATTTGACATTTGAGTGCTTGACTAATTGCTAAACCCGCGCGTTGCTGCGGGGTTATTTTTTTACCTCAATTGTTTCGCCTATGTTCTGTAATATGTAAAAAGAGTACATCGGGAAAGTAGGAAAAATAATTGACACTAACTTGGTCTGGAAAATATAGGATTTCGTAGTGTTATATTGATCTCACAGTGTTAGTAGTAGCATAGCTGAACTGACTAACTTTTAGTCCACCAACATTTGGAGTCCCAGCATCCCTAAAGACCAAGAAGAAGCTTGTTTGTCATTTTGAAGAATAAAAATTATCCAAATGATCTTGGAAGAATGGAAAACAAAACGCCTTTTCTCTCTAGTTCTTCTGGCCACCATACGTCTTATAATGAATCAATGAAGCATTGTTTATCAGGAGACTGTTATGTACATCAGAAAGCACCAGTGATGAAGTCTAGAGGCTCTGCGAACAAAGGAAACCACCTTTCATGTAAAGGAAATTTTAAAGAACTTCCAAGCATGGGTCATACTTTGGGAAGGCGCTCAGGATTAGGAAACAGAGGATTTGGTGACTGAAGCATCCAGCATTAAGTCATCAGCATGTTTGTCTCTTTAAGCAGAAGAAACCCTAGGTTATTGAGATTATCCCAAGACTTCAGAGGCAGTTCAGAATCTTCAAATGCCTTCCAACTTCCACCTAATGCCCAACATAGAAGTAGCTTAAATATCTATCACTAAAGCAATACATAATGCATCAAA
This sequence comes from Rosa chinensis, assembly GCF_002994745.2. Taxonomy (NCBI): domain Eukaryota; kingdom Viridiplantae; phylum Streptophyta; class Magnoliopsida; order Rosales; family Rosaceae; genus Rosa; species Rosa chinensis. Next base: position 64,678,785 of record NC_037088.1, on the reverse strand, counting down.
CAGTATTGCGGACATACATTGAACGACGTGACATCAGAGAGTCAATATTAGAAGTTGAAATTATGTAAAATGTCTTGGATAATCGCAAATAGAAGTTCTCATGCTCTACCAATATTGAGTTCAATTAATAATACAGATCACCCACTAATACAAAATTTAATTCCAAGTATCACTGCAACCAAATTCCTTATCTTGGGCACTCCTGACTTTTGATAAACCCATCTAGCAATTGTATAATAATAACAATATTTGACATTTGAGCACCTTTTCTATTGCAACTTCGATTCCCTTGGAAGTTATTACTCTTAGAAAAATTGATCTCTCACTATACTTCAGCTCTAATTGGTCTAATGGTTATAACTAAATATCAAAAGAAACTAAAACCGGGGCAGAAGACTCCTGGACCCCAACAATGATCAACAATTCTTGAAAAATGTATATACATTTATCCTGTATAGCTCTAGTTCTATGTTCTACTGACCACGGTAAAAATTTGCAGGTCAACGAGATGCATACTACCAATCTTGCAATATTTAGATTATTTTGTGACCAAAAGACTGAAATTGATATTTCGGGTAGTACCAACCTTACAGTATTGAGATTCTTTTTAGTGACCAAAAAAATATAATTGAAATGCTTTTATTTTCTGATGACCAACTAAATCCTAATGTGAGTCATCAAAAGGTGCATTCACACCCTATATGAAAAGTAAAACTAATTAACCTCTGCCTTGCAATAAGTTTCTTCAATTGATCCTCGCTAAGTATACAATCCAATTCTCCCAATCATAAATGCACTGAACAATAGAAAACAATGGAAACAAAAAGCATGTACCATATACAACCATGACATTTCGTCATCAATCTTCCTATCTGCTTCAAAGAACTCCTCAAGCGGGTGAGCCGTCGTCCAAGCCATAGAAGCAGCACCAGAAGCTTCTTGATTTGGCTGCAGCAAACGGTGTTCGCCTAAATATACAAACCATGAATGGTTCTCCAAGGATTAGTTTCCTTATAAGGTATATTTGTTCTAAACCATATGAAAAGGTATAATCACAATAAAGAAATCAAACAATGAACAAAAACATACTAAAAATTACAATCAATAAAACAAAGATATTGTGCATTACAAACACCAATACAATATAATGAAGAACAGATCATTCGTAAACAATCTTCCGATTCCCTAACTTAATAACTAATTGAGAAATATTTAATCCACTTATAGGTACAAAAAGAAATAGACAAAACATTTCTGTGAAAGTTGTAGCTCAAATACAGTTAACTTACATTATTCTCCACTCGTATTCACTTGGAGCAAGACCGTCAAAGGCTTTCTCCCAATGCTGGAAACAACAGTATTGAGACAGTTGCAATCTGCAGAACATTTGAAATAACTTAAAATCCAACCAAACTGCTATTAGTTTACTTTAGTATTGGGGGTATCATCGTTGCGGGAGCTGGAAGCTATGCAAACAAAAAGAGCAACTCCTAATTACTTAACGGTACTAACCACCCCTGCCACCTCATTCAAGAAGCCGGATTCCTCAAAGCCTCTTCTTCCTGCAGGAGAATATATGGATCCCATGAGCTAAACATGCACAGATACAAACTAAGAGCAACAAAGAGATCCCCTATTTTACCTTTGCCAACTTTACAAATCTTGAGCAACATAAGATCCATCCGTAAATGGTGCTTTTAGACCAGTTATCAGAACATATAAGAATAATCTTAGAATTAGATTACTAAATGGGGCTTTTTCAGAACTGGCATGCAGGAGTCAAACTATAAATGTATAACTAAGTGGATGGCTGGACTTTTCACCCAGTTCCAATTCTGTAAATCTCCATGCATAAACTATCAATATCAAAACCCAATAACCAAATTTGCAAACCACCAAAGAACAAAACCCCAGATACCCAATATCACCTCAAACTCAATCTGTGGACATTGCTCTCTCCACCTCCATCAATCCAGCATATATTCATTCGATAATAGTGTTTGAAAAGATGACTAAGAGACTATCAATGATGAGTACATTAGATAATAGCGTTCGAACAAAACTTCATTGTTAATTTCGTATATTGGCAATCAGATCACTCCGGCTCTTCCGATTCGTCAAACTCTAGATGAATAAAATGGGCACACGGACGATTATCACTTTGTTCTATCCACGAAATTAAACTAAGCTTTCAAATTATGGGAAACAAATGGAATTGAATTACCAACCTTATCATTCAGTGAAAAATTTCAAGCTCCTTTATTCTTGTTCTTCTTTCTTCTACTCGCCTCAGTTGCAATTTTAAAAATGAAAAGTTTGTGCTCAGGTTTCGATTTGATTCTTCGCTCTTTTCTCTCTGTGTCGAGCAAACAAACCGACGGTATCATTTGGGCAAAAGACAGCTGAGAAATGGCTCTGAGGAAGATGCGCGAGAAACCGAATTGGCTCGGCAGATGAACAGGTGGCAAGGGCAACAGACTGAAATACCTGATAGGAGAACGGGCAAAAGAGCTCTGAAAATGCAATTCGTAATCTCTTCTTCTTCTACCCAGCTCCCTCTGCTTTCTTCTCTCTGTCTATGTTGATCAAAAAACCAAAACAGATCGGAACAAAGAGGTGCAAATAGCTGGTTCGGACTCTCTCCTCCAGAGCCTGTTTATGGCAATAGAGTAAATCCCGAAAAAAGAGAAGGGCAAAAAAGCAGCAACCAGTAGAGGAGCTTATGCCTCACGGGCACAAAAACTGCAAAAAGATGCAAGAATAATGAGAGATAGCACATGACCTACAACCACCTTCAAGCAGTTTATTTCCTCTACTACTCTTGCTGTGTTGTAAGGAGAGGGTCAGTTTGGAGGTAGTCTTTTGTTGTTGGTGACTGAAATAGTCACAACAGAGTGACACGACTTGCAACCCTTTAACAGATTCCTAGTAGCAACAGTAACATAAATTCTTTTTGTTTTTTCTTTTCTTGTTAGCAGACCTTTAAAACTGAAAGCATAGCACACTAAAAGCAAAACTGATTTTAATTTATCTTAAGGTCCTTGAAACATGAAGCAAAGCTCCACCACTCGAAATGCATTTAGTCATGACAATGGTAGTATGCTCATTTCAATATTGTCATGCTTACTGGTAACTTTTTTCCATCAAACTGATGATTAATTGACCCCTGTTTTCAAATAAATTCATCTAAAAGCAGTTTTTTTTTATTTTTTTTTTTATTTTTTTTTTTTTATAAACGAAACATTAACAATGGGGATTTAGAGATAGGATCATTGCTGGGTAAAGGAAGACCCTTAGTCTATTAACGGTTGGTTTAGCTGGGTGAAGAGGCTCTTCTGAATCTAGGTAGGTCCTATGCTCCGTTCTTATTTGAGAGTTCACTTGAGCATCTCAAACACAATAGTGGCACTGCTTATAAGTTCAAACCTTTCACACACAGAATAATAATCACACCAGTTTTTCATCCTACACCTGGAAAGCTTTTAATTTCCATTTATTCGTTTTTCCCTCTATATACAAAAAGTGGATCACATTTCTACATTTCAATGAGGCGAACCCAATAAGAAAAGTTTGCTAACCTATATCAAAACACAATAGGAAACCGTAATGAATTTCAGTATTTCACCAACAAATTTTGCCTCTACAAATCCTTTCAGAGTTTTAACCTGCTCCGAAAACCTTTTTCCAACGATCAGCTTACTGTAATTTAATTTTCATTTGGATCATATAAGAGCTATGATGATATAAGATGTGCAACCAATACACAACTAAACTAAAACCATAACAATCATTGTTAACTTAACTTGGAACAGAAAATCATAAAATTGCACTCATTATTGTATAATTTTCATTCGCATGATTCATATATTTACTATTTCAGCCTACCAAAAAAAAATTCAGTTGGAAGCAAAACAGATGCCAAAATATCTATGTTTTACAAAACGCAACCAGACTATCAATTAAAGAGCAGACATTAAAATTTCATTTAGGTCAAAACCAAATTTCAATAGTAATAAACAAAAATAAAGCCTGAAACTTCCAATCTAATCCCTCCTCAAGCGATATAGACGAATCCAAAAAAAGGTATGAAACTGTAAAAGAGCCACCTTCATGTTCTTCTTTTCAAAACCCAGTAACGATTTTGATGAATAGAAACGTGGGTTTTGACATAAATAATTAGACCAAACAAAAATGAGGTGCTCGGAGCAATCAGGAATACGAACCGTATATATCCTCTGCTTCAATCACCCGCCCTTGGGCAACAACTGACAAAGAATAAATGAAACAAATTAGAAATCATGGTAGAACAATCCAAAACAAACCCAGACCCAGGTCCCTAATCTTTCCTCCTTGAAATCTTACATCAAATCAAGAATACAAAATCCCAAATTTGATATCAAATATGGCATATAAACTCTGTAAACCCAGCCTGTCTTACTTGTAATCTGTTCAGAATCTTGCTCCACCAGTATTAACGATGAAGATCGATATATTCGTCCGATGCCAGCCTTCAATCGAACCTTCACCATCGCACTACAATATCACGTGTTTTCTTTATTCAGTAAACTCAAGAGCAAAACCGGCATTTCCAAAATCAACCACTGTTTCTTTCTATCTATTGAGTTCGAGGGCAACACAGTCATTTAACTGTATGAACAGTGCTCATGAACAGTGTAGGCTCATGTGCCAACATGCTCCGTCACTCATTTCTGGGTTCAAATAAAGAAGGGGAAGCTAAGCAGCTGGTAACATGGCAGCCAGTTTACTTGGTTGATTAGGTTAAGTGAGATTTGAGCAAGCTATTTAGTCGTTAATGTGTTAGCGAATTAGAATGGTAGGAAAGAGAGATCAAACAATTTCCATCGTATGACTACGATTGATGTACTGAATTTCAACCAATGAATATCAGAAAGAAGTTGAGGCTTCCATTCAATAAGTGGGAAGACAAGACTTCTTTCTTATTATACCGATTAGATATGAAATAAAAAATATAATAACTAGATTGCAATTTTAAAAAATGCTCTGGTGAATGTCTTAACTTGTCACTCTAGCTAGCTGAAGATGTCGACACTAGACTTCTTTGACAGAGAGATAGACATTTTTTTTATTTTTTTTTTAGCAAACCTCGACAAAGCGAGGTAAAAATATTATAAGAAAAAGAACATCTAGTACATCAAGACGGTGCCAGGGGAAGACAACAAACTTGCCCCTCAAATTCAAGACAAGCCTCTTGAAGAACAACTAAAGCACTACAAACTAGCTAAAACGAAAATTAGGAAGACCTAAACGGTCTCGGGCACAAAAAGAAAGTGCAAATTGAGGAATCGAATCCCACCAAATCATATCAGACATTACTATATGGGATCTGTTACTTTGAGATCTCAGTTTGTAGAATCAATTGGGACAAAGAGGTACTCAAGTAAAATCTAGTTTCAAAACCCATATTATCATGAACTAATTTTTTAAAATATTAGTCCTGTAAGTTGAAATTGAACAATTACAAGCTTATATTTAATTAGCACAACAATTACTGTTACTAATAGATCAAGTAATTAGAGATATTAAGTAATTCATATTTCCTGTTAAATATATTTATCATATGAATCAAATGAATATATTGAGAGACCTAAATATATAACTTGAATCAAGCACTAAGATGTCGGAATACATATATCATAGTGATTACAGACATTATTGTGATTACAATTTTCCTTTATGGGAGGGCATTGCGCGCATGTATTAGGATATTTTCACTATAAATACTAGGTCCCTGTACCCTCTTTGAGATGAGCTATTCAGTTCTTGCTCATAGATAGACATCAAACAAAGAGAAGTACAGGAGATCTGTATTTGAGATGGCTACATCAATTCCAGCAGGTATACACATTCCCTGTTCTAAGGATCTACATATTTGTTTCTTTATAATTATATATGCATGTGTGTATGTGAGTGCAATATATGTGTTTTTGTCTTATATGCAATTGTAGTTTCAGATTTGCATTTTCAAGTCCCTGTGTGATCGATGTGCATGTCAAATCTAGTATACACCTACAGATGAGTTAAGCCATATATTGATATATAGATTCCGCAGTATATGTATGCGTTTTGTTGCAGTTAATGAGTGAATTGCTGTATATTGCAGGTGAAGATCGAAAACAAGAAAACGCATATAGATCGAAGTGGGTAAGCCAAGAAATTAAAACGAGAACGAAGATGTCTTACTGATAGGCATATGGGAATATGGGATCGAAAAAAGCTTCCTCAAGCTGCTTGAAATTTATGTAAGAGAAAAAATTGAGGTCAATCTTTGTATCATCTTAATTAATAACCAAATTCTATCTTTGGGGACCATTCATCAAACTATGAGTATGAATGTTCTCCAAACAGTTATGGGCTCATGTTTAGCACAATTGTGACATTAAAGCTCAGACTTGTTGATCGATAATGATACTCATCTGATAAAATGGTAAGACTGAGTTAATCGGATATTACAATGCCATGCAGAAAGAAAAAGAAAAAAAAAAAAAAACTCAAAGCATCATTTGCCAATTTCACTTTTATTTTGAAGAAAAAAAGTTCACTATGTTTTTTTTTTAAAGAAGGAAGTCCACTGTGTTATTTAATTAGCTACAGTTAAGAACTTAAGATTATTGGATGAGATTCAGATATTTTCGGCTACTTTTGATTATCCAACCCGCACAAGACACATGTGTCATAATAACAACGTCATCTACTACATTCCAACGTGGGGTTTGTGGGCTCCAAATCATATATGTTGAAACAAGATACAAACAGAAAGAGTCCCTCACTTTACCACTACCTTCTTTGGAGGGAGCAGCTAGCACTATTTCTCGGCACTCATTTCTGATCCACCTAGCTTTGCTTTCTTTTCAATCAAAAATTCAAATGGAAACACAAACAGTTCCCTTGCTGAGCATCAAGGCCGAGCCAGAGCTCGACTATGCTCAGGTGAAGAGCTTCAGGGAGGGCCTGTCAGTTGGTGGGAAGGAGACAGTGAAGCTGTGGAAAGTTGCAGCTCCGGTGGCTTTTACGACTCTTTTTCAGTACCTGATTCAGTCCGTCACTACTATCTTTGTCGGACATCTCGGAGACCTTCAGCTCTCCGCCGTTTCCCTCTGTCATAATGTCATCAACGCCATCGCCTTCGGCTTCCTGGTTTGTTTGAACCTTGAATCTCTCTACTTTATCAATTGTTGACTTCCATTTGTTTGTATGCATAGTGTTTTTATGTGACATATCGAGTATTTCTCTGTCGTGTAAGGTTGATATCCACAGGTTTGGACCTAAAACAAAAGTCCAAATATGACACGTACACCTTCAACTCTTTAGGTGTATATTCTAGAGTAAACTATGTTAATTACATTTTACTCGCAAGAATATGGTAGTTAATTATATTGTTATTACTTGACGTACTATCGATTTGATGCAACTTCTCTTTCCAAAAAGCATATCCTAAAGTTCATATGCATACTATGTGATCAAGGGTCCAAGGCTCACAGAGGGTAATTGTAATTTTCTCTATTTTTTTGAAATTTTTTATCTTGAGAAAAAAAATTTGAACTAGAGAGATCGTCCTAAGAAATACCTTTGGACTAACTTTCTTGGACTTATACGTTTATGGTGTCTTTCTTCATTTATTAGATAGATCCTCTGTCTTTCTCAAAAATGGTGCTAATAATAAGGACACCTAGTTAAAAATTCATACGACTTGTACATTAATTATGAATGCAGCAAGGTATGGCAATTGCACTTGGAACTCTTTGTGGTCAAGCATATGGAGCAGGCCAAGTAGACTCACTTGGTATCTATATGCAGCGCTCCTGCATTATCCTAGCCATCACTTGTTTCCTCCTTTCATCACTTTACATTTTCGCCACTCCATTCCTAAAGATTTTAGGCCAAGAAGACAATATAGCCGAGTTTGCTGGAAAATATAGTCTGTTGATAATCCCTCAGATGTTCTCCTTTTCCATCAATTTGCCCACCCAAAAGTTCCTACAGGCTCAGAGCAAGGTGGGGATCATCACATGGATCTCCTTTGCGGCTCTAGTCACACACACAGGATTTCTGTATCTCTTCATTAGCGTACTCGACTGGGGGCTTAATGGTGCAGCTGTAGCTTATAATATCACATATTGGGAAGTTGCAATTTGTCAGTTTGTGTATGCTGTATTTTTGTGCAAGGAAGGTTGGACTGGATTTTCATGGTTGGCATTTAAAGACATGTGGGCTTTTGCTAGGCTGTCCCTTGCCTCATGTATGATGTTTTGCCTGGAGATGTGGTACACTATGAGTCTGAACATTCTTGCCGGTCAACTTGAAAATGCAGTGATTGCTCTTGGTTCCTTTTCTATATGGTAAGAGCATCACAATTTTCCTGTCTTCTTATGCATTGTGTACTTGTGATGATGAGTCTAAAATGCTTTTGGTTTTTCATTGTTAGCTTGAACTTTCAGAGTTGGGAAATCATGTTTTTGGCAGGAATAAATGCTGCTATAAGGTAAATGCTGCCTATGTTTCTGTACTGTTTCCATTTTTTTTGGTGTTGTTAGCTAACAAATATAATCATGTCTTTGTTAATAATCTAGCATTCGAGTCTCGAATGAACTAGGGATGGGGCATCCCAGAGCTGCCAAATATTCCATCTGCGTTGCAGTCTTACAATCTCTCGTCGTTGGCATATTGTCTATGACTTTTATCTTCATAAGTAGAGACTATATTGCCAGTGTTTTCACCGACAGCAAAGTTATGCAGCAAGCTGTTGCTCGTTTAGCTTACTTTCTTGGTGTAACCATGCTTCTTAGTAGTGTTGCACAAGTTTTAACAGGTAAGTTTTAGTGCGACTTCTTCTAGATCATGTTATGTATCGAGCTTCAAAGTACCCATTTCATTTGCAGGTGTTGCTGTTGGAGGTGGATGGCAAGTGATGGTAGCTTATATAAATTTGGCTGCTTATTATCTATTTGGGCTCCCACTTGCAATCTTTCTTGGATTTAAAGCAAATTTGGGTCCAATGGTAACATTTCTCTATTTTCCCCTACAAATAATGTTACATATATACAAACCTTTCTGCTTAATTGTGGATTTTACGACATAGGGACTTTATGGTGGCATAATATGCGGAAGTGCTCTTCAGATCTTATTCCTATTGATTATGACTTCCAGAATCAACTGGGACAATGAGGTAAGTAAATTAAGCAAGTAGATAGTAGAACTCATTTACAAACTTAATCATTTCCTTTGTATTGTTGTACAACTCTTGATTGAATTTCTATATGTTTCAGGTGAAGCAAACGACCAAGCGCATAAAGAAATGGGGGAGCAAGGAAATAAGAACTGAGAAGATAGGTTGCTGATAGTTGTATATAAAATAAAGCTTCCTCCAAGAACATAAACATGAAATTAAAGCTCACGTTGTTGCTGCATAGATTTAAGGTGAAAGGCACTCAGGTTTAAGTTTCCTAAGTTTAATTCTTGAATAGTTGAGGCTCATCTTTCAACATGCTCCTCCCACACTCATCTGTGTTCGAATATCAAGGGGCAAGCTGAGCAGCTGATAACATGGCAGCCAGTTTAAGTAGATTAATTAAGGTTTAATCAAGCTATTTAGTGGTTAATGTGTTAGTTAATTAGAATGGCAGGAAATGGAATAATGTACATTGTATTAGTAAAATAAAGTAACAAATATATTTATTGCATCGCAAGAAAAAAAAAATGTTCTGGTAAATTTCTAAACTTCCATTTGAATTGAATGAGATAATTATGGCACTCTAGCTGAAGATGTACGTAGACACTAGACATGTACGTTTATATACAGACCTTACCTTATGGGACCTGTTAATCTGTTAATGTGAGACCTCAGTTTGTAACATTAAATGCAGCTAGCTCAAGTCATCACCCTTGTAATGGTACTACAAATTTCAGTACAGAAATCACATAACTAAAAAGTGTTGCGTGGAGCTAGCAATTAATGGCTTCTGATTTGTGAACATCCCTGGTCATCAAATCCAACCCATCTGAGCCTTAGGACTATGCGCACCGGCGAGTAGCTTCGATGAGGCGATGTTTTAAAAGAGTTGCAGCTCCAGTTGCAATAGCAATGTTATTTCAGTACTTTTCACAATGTCATTGGGAACGCATCTCCTATGGTGTCCAGATTTGCATCTCGATCTATCAATATACATGCTTCCCAAAATCATACACCGACACACTTAAATTTATTTTACGAACTAGTTACCAAGAGACCATTCCTTACCACATTTCTCTATCCTATGTTTCGGATTCAATTCACTCAACCACATTGTGAAAATTTCGTACCCCCATTACTTTGATCGTCGTGTTCCATTGACATGACATACCTGGCCTTATGCAAACCAATAAATACTTGAATTTGTTAGAAGAAGACGTCAAAATAAAGATACTCTGAATATGGGACCCTTAGTTAATCAGTGATCCAAGTTATTTTTGTAACATAAATCAACTACATTCCAACATTGCTGTTCTAGCTCTACGTACTCTTTCTCAACATTAGTTTCTGGTCTATATAGCTAGCTTAACTTGGTTTCTGATAAAAAAATAAAAATAAAAATAAAAAATAAAAAAATCTTAGCTTCCTTGCTATCAAAATTTGAAATGGAAACACAAACAGTTCCCTTGCTGAGCAACAAGACCGAGCCGGAGCGGGACTACGCTCCGGAGAAGAGCTTTGAGGAGGCCATGTCGGTTTGTTGGAAGGAGACGGTGAAGCTGTGGAAAATCGCAGCTCCGGTGGCGTTTACAAGTCTGTTTCAGACTTTCAGTACCTGATCCAGTCCATCACCACCATCTTTGTTGGGCATCTCCGGAGATCTTCATCTCTCGGCTGTTGCCCTCTCTCATAGTGTCATCAACGGCATCGCATTTGGCTTCCTGGTTTGTTTGCATATCTACCATTCTACCTAGCCTGATCACAGAATATCAAAGTTCATAAGCATTGCATGATATCGAGTCAGTACTAGCATTCTTGGATCCGAAAACCCTAGATACTCTGAGCAAGTGAGCGTTGTTTCTGTTACAAACTTCCCGAGCACTGAATCGCATTCTTATGATCACAGACTAGCTTGTCTATCTTGACAGATAATGACAAGATTTGTTTAACATCAACATGACCCATCTAAAACATAAAAAGCATCCATGGAAGAACATTGAATATGGATTTAATTCAACGCAAGGAAACAAAGGGGAATAAAGATGATATTCATGTAAAAGCTCAGTTTAACCTTAAGAGTTATCTTTCACTGGACTAGGCAGAAGAAAATTCCTTCTAAATAAAATGTGTCGATAAGATTCTGCAAAACAAAACTGACTGTGGAGCCATCAACAACAGAACCAAAAACAGGAAGATATCAACTTCTGATCTCAGCAAACAAACCATGAAGGAGAATCTGAAAAACTGAAATCCCAGGTAACACATAACCTACCCCCCAAGTGCAATGTGATATGGAGACCAGAAGGAAAAACAATGGAGCAATTATTAAACTCATCTTGAACTTCTAAACGACAACTAGCACAAGCTTACGCAGAATGTTACTCTTCCACCAGTGTGCTGTGGAGAAAGAGGCTCATGTGCACTTAAATTGCAGATGGCTTGTTCAGGCCGAAAAGACTATCAAGGTTTTAACTTTAAAACAATGCATGCCCAATTAGTAACACAGTAACCCAATCATGAACCCAAAAAGACCACAATTAGCGAAGATTAAAGGTTGAGAATATTAATATAGCAGGAATCATAAATAGGAGATAGCATGCGTGAAAATAGCTTATAAGAGAAACATTACTGCCTGACTCCCATTTAATGATACCAAAAACAACGCAGCCAAAATGAGCATTCTACTTATAGAACCACTTTACTTCCAAGTGAGAAGAACTAAACTCCAAATAGCAGACCCCCCACAATCTATACTCTGAAAGACCGAATGCGAAAGCAAACTTCCAATATTGCAATTTTCCAAGCAAATAGTCAACAGAACGAGCATCAAGCATAGCATTTGAACTCACCAATGCATGAAAGTCACAGAGAACTCACGGAGTATAAGGCCAAATTGAAAAGCATAAAATTTCATCAGATCAAAACATTTGGTCAAGCATTTAGCTACAAAAAAAAGGAGAATATCTATGCAATATTCAAACATTCAAAATACTGGGGTCTAACTAGTAACTAAATTAGTTGATGTCTGAACATATCCAGAAGAAACTTCAATCAGTGCAGACGGTGAAACCCAGTTGACCAGCTCCTTCCATTCAAGCTGCAATACCCCATTAACAAAATTCTGCGAGTACCCAACAAACTGTGGTGAAAAGAACTGTTACGTAAACTTGAGGAAATTTTATGTGACCCCAAAGCATGATTCTATTCAGAACGGTAACCTCCTGTCTCCCGACGCTCATATGGACCAGAGCGGTCACAACTAAAACGATCGCTTCCAGAGCTTGAACAATCACCAGAACCAGAATCCCTGCGGCTACCACAACCACCTCCTCCTCCTCCACTGTACTTATCATCCCTATCACCACACCTGCCGCTGCCACCTCTGGAAACTTCACTACTAGGATACTCCGATCCCTTGCAAAATGTCCTGGCTTGCCACACTTGAAGTAATCTTCTCCACCACTGTACTTATCATCCCTACCACCATACCTGCCGCCACCTCCTCTTGAAACTTCACTACTAGGACATTCCCTTGCAAAATGTCCTGGCTTGCCACACTTGAAGCAACTTCCTCCACCATCAGATCCACGTCCACCTCCATAATCACTACCTGAACCTTGGTGGGGATGAGCTTTTTCAACAGTTATAGTTCGACCATCTAAATCGATCCCATTCATCTCCTCAATTGCCTCTTCCATTGCTTTTTTATCAGCAAAAGTGATAAACCCATATCCACGAGAGCGCCCCGACAACTTATCAACAACAACCTATGTCAAAGCAAGATAGAAGTCAACTGTCAACTGTGATAAAAATATAGAAAAATAAATACTGAATTGAGCAAAGCAACCAAACCAAATCACAGTTATGTTTCCCATACATTATACACAATATCAAAAAACTTCATTCATAGGCATTGTCAATTTACCTTCTGAATCACCAAACCCTCATGAAACACAATGATCATTCAAATTAATTGATTCCACCAAGCAGTATTATTCGCAGAAACCCAAACACCAGATACCATCATCAAGGGACAAAAAGGTTGTCATAAACAAATGCTTGATGAAACTACATATCTGTTTATCGTGTACTTAACAAAACAAATACATACCTTGGCTTCAACAAGCTTCCCATGCTTGTCAAAAGCTTCTTTTAGACTCCTATCAGATGTTGACCAGGCAAGGCCACCAATAAAGCAACGATACTCTGGTTCTTCCGACATTTTTATAAACTGCAATTCAAAATAGTTCCTCAATCGTCTCAATTAATTACAAGGAAAATAAATAGAATCACTATAATATCAAGATCAGAGTTAAAAACAATACGAAACCCAATTCGGGGGGCTTTTGTTCATATGTATAATACAACTCGATACAAACACACATGACACATCCACAAGCATAAAACTTCAACTTATCAAACAAGTATCGGTCTTTTCTTCTTCAAAACCAACTGGAACAAAGCGGTAACAAAAATATATATCGTAAAGAAACAAAGAAAAGATCCTCTGCATCTTTAAGCTTGACATGAAATCAAACTAGGTAATACCTCCCGCGCGATGCCGCGGGGTTTGTTTGCTTGCTACGCTTTATACATTTGTTAAGAGTATAATAGTATATAGTTTATGGTCTATAATGATTTCAAGCACTGATTTCATGTGGAAACACATTGTGTTCTCATAAAAGCTGAAAATTTGATTATAAGCTGAAAACTGAGCAAAATCAAAGCTACAATATTTAGAATCACATCACAACTTAGAATCTTATTTGCTTGCAGAATTGAAATGTAATGCATATGTAAATAGACCTAATCAATTTGGCAATGTGTGTGTGTCTTAGTCTGGAAGATAAGATTTCCAGAGTTCAATTGCAACATTTTCTACCCTCAGCCCTTTCTAACACTTATAAATCAGGAAAGGAGTGCTTATTCAATAACAGTATATTACTAAAATGAATAGTGACATTCAACTATCATGCAGGTTTAGCAATTTCTCTAGACAGTTGATAGAGAAGGATAAGATTTGTGTAGATGAGTTTTACCTGTGGTAGTGGCTTGCATGGAGTGGAAAGCTTCCAGTCATGTGCCGCTTCAAGTAAAATTTTTATTCATGTCTCTGCAAAAGGTAGATACTGTGTTTAATTAAAAAGATTAATGAAAATGAACATAAAAGCCATGTTCTTTCCGCTAGAGATTATTAGAGATGGAAGGCTTGAGTCTTGAGAAGGGCATCAGTAAATTACAAATGCACTTGAAAAAGCATGGGCATCAGTAAATTTGTTTGTTATTGTTTGTTTTAGCAAATAATGTGATTAACTCTGTGAGGCTACCAAATAACAAATTGACTTGATTGAAGAAATCCAAAGCTGAAATTGAAAGTCAACCACACTTTAGATTCACTCCAGAAATAGGTTAAAGAAGTGACTGAACTTTTTGTCTTAGTTTGCTTTATTGTTTATGAGAACCTTCAAATGTTTTCCTACTCACCTCTGACCTCTTCCACTACTTATTGACCACTAAACGTTTCTAAGACTGTTTGAAATATATCTAGTCATTAAAAATGCACCATGAAGGCAACACTTCTGCAACCATCTAAGAGAAACATCAAACGCTATAATCCCTAATCTTTAGTGGCACCTTCTTTGGTATAAGACATAAAAACTTCAGTTTCAACTTCTCAATGCTTCTCCCCCAATTTCAGTATAATTTCTATAAACAAACAATAGTTGTTTATTCGTTTATTATATACTGAAACATTGCTGTAGATAACTGATGATTAAAACTACAGTAGTATAAGAAGCTGTAACAATATTCAGACTGATATGTTAATCTACCAGTAATATAAGAAGCCGAGCATTTTGTTTTTGCTGATTAGATTGAAGTACTATCAATTACCCTCATTATTTTTTTCTAAAGTCTATTAATGATTGACAACAAATCTAGAATCACAAAACATGAAGAATGTAATAAGAAACTGAAGATAGATTGCACAAAATTACAAATAGAAAACAAACAAAAGAAAAAGCTGTCTTTCAAAATCACTGAATATCAAAAAAGAAATTCATTTAAACTTAGAAGGAAAAGCATAAATTAAACAAAAGCGCAATTTAAATACCTGAGCAAGCTCAAAGACATTCTAAGCTAAAGCACTTGTCTTCTACTTCACCCAATGATCAACCTGATGTCGGCGAAGAGAAAAGGGTGATGTTGATGGAGGCTTCCGGAAACGGAAAAGCAGTGGACATGTTGCTTATCCAGCTTCCCGACCAGCAAAACAAAACTGAATAATCCAGCACTTTCTGCAAATCAGTTCAATTAAACACCACAGACCAAAATTCATTCAGAGAAATCAAATACTCAGAAACCCTGTGACTCTTTTTCAAACTATAACGAACTGTTCATAAAGAAACTTATCTAAAGGATGCAACAAAAAAGCAATCACAAAATCGAAATGACAAAAGATGCAGATCAGAAAACAATAGATCAAACCCAATTTCACAGATCAAAAGTGAACAATCAAAAACAAACACACTACAAAAACTTTACTTTTCCTTGTTTGAAACACACTACAATCAAACCCAGAAACAATTTCAATCAGAAAATTTACGATTAAAAAAAAAACACTTTCCACTTGTTTTCTAAGCAAAAGTTTCTGGTCTCTCTCTTCTGCTTCTTTTCCTTCTTCCCCGAACTATTCTCCCTCTCTATTTCTGTGTGCTCAACGAACAACAAAATCCCAAAAGAAAAAGAAATTTCATCAGGTCTAATATGAATTAGAAACACAAACACTATCAAAAAGTTTCTTAACTCTATCAAGCTTTGATCGATAACCAAACCTGATAATCTAGAAGACTGAACGTTATCAAGAAGAACCCAAACTCTATCCAGCTTTGATCGATCAGTAAACCCGATAATCTGGCTCAGTAAATATTACTGTAGATAGACGCCTCTCTCCGTGTAGATAGAGACTTCCAGATTTACACAGGGAATATCGAATCCGAATCGTAGATGCCAACAAACAGTATCACCTCCTGAGCAGCAGACCAGGTGTCGAGAAGAAAGACGCGGGAGTTTTGAGACGGTAGACAGGTGTCGGGCAACAGTGATGAAGCAGAGACAAAATCGTCTTTTTTATCCATGACCGGCTCGGCTGGAGCCGTCACTGTTCACAGGCTTATGAACCAAAACTTTTAGCACCAAAGGCAAGGTAAGTATAGTTTTCTTTAGGCCAAGCAAGCATTTACTGCAGCTACTGTTTGTTTAATTGTTAATCTTACAGTACATAATTGTGATGTGTCAGAAAAGGTGGCATCTGTTATTAGTTTTACTGTCGTGACGTCAATGGAGAACTATCATGATTTTGATATTTTGGTCCCAAATCTTGAGGTTTTGGCTTTGTTTCATATTACTTTGATCATGCTTTATGCTTGAACAATTTGGCTGGATCCTATAAACAACTACTTAGCATTCTAAGCAGTATTTCTTTGATTTTGGAGAAGATGCTTTATTATTTTTGGTAGATGAGACAGCACATTCGTAAGAATTGATTGTGTTTTATGCCAATGCTTGAATTGCCAATATGCAAATGCCTCCTGTAAATGAAACACAACAGCTGAAAAATTGTTGGTCAGGGTGCTTGTCTATGGTGGGCAGGATTTGGTTCAAGACAGTATAACACTACTTCAGTTTTGTTGTTTCTTCTCTTTTTAAAACTTGCTATTGTGCCAGAGTGGTAATATTTTCCAAAGATCTATATCATTCTATGTAGCGTTATTTGTTCTTGATTCGATGACTAAGTTGAAAACTTTGTTTTAGCATATCTCCGTGTTCATTGAATAATGTCTTACTCGTGAAAGAGAGTGATCGATCTACTTCATGAAAGAGAATAATATCTTATATGTTCTGGTAACTGCTGTTTGTACGTACTAAAAAGAACTTACAAGACAGGATGGGGTGTCTTCTCCATCCATCAGAATACCTAGATTTATGTAGAGTGACTACTGGCTAGTCTGTATGATCTTCAATTTTCTTATTTTAGTATAACTTTTTCATCTGCTGTTTTTAGTATGCTAATTGCAGTGTTTCGGCAGTGAGGTTATATTAACTCTAGGCAATTCAAAAACAGTACAGGAATTCCTTTTTGCTGCAAAGGAGAAAAAAAAAGATCATTTCGGGTATTTGTTGCAGAGGGAGCTCCAAGGTTAGTGCAAAGTCCTACCTATTCTTCCAAAATTTTAGATTTCTAATTCATATACTTTGGGTGTTTCCTTGGTAGTCTGCTATTTTCCATATCTTAAGCACATCTTTACTTGTTTCCATATCTTAAACCCTAAACCCAAAAAGAAGTGCTTAAGATATAGAAATAGCAGACTACCAACAGCTTACCTGCCTTCGGCGAATTGTCTGCCTAGACCATTCTAATTTGTTATTAAGTGGTTTCTATTAGGTATCAGGGGCATCTTCTTGCAAAAGAATTGGCTGGAAGAGGTTTACAAACAGCGCTGATTACTGATTCTGCAATTTTTGCTATGATATCTCAAGTGATCATGGTAGGAGGCAGTCTTATATTTTCCATTTGGGAATCTACATCCTATGTTTCCAGCTTGATTGAATTTTGTATTCTTAAGGTTATAGTTGGTGCTCATGCTGTCATGGCCAATGGTGGTGTTATAGCACCTGTTGGGTTGAATATGGTTGCACTTGCAGCCCAAAGGCATGCTGTCCCTTTTGTTGTACTTGCTGGCAGTTACAAGGTTACATAACACAAAACTACTTGTATTTTTATCATTTGAAAAATCCTTCGTTTTGTTTTCATTTTTGGGGTTAAAAACAACTTGGTCTAATAACAATCCACCTATGGGGTAGCAAGTAAAGAGCAGCTTTGAAAGAGTTGAGTAGAAGGAATCATTTAAGTCAAATATCTGGGAATGAAATATCCATCCCATCTAAGAATTGAGTCTCTTTAGCTGTTTGATAATTAAGTCAGATGGTAAATAGATAGCATTACCTCTCAGGTTTCATTCAAGTTTATGTTAGTTGCTAGTGTGTTATTAGCTTTGTTTTTGCATGATTAGACTAATTACAAAGAATGGTAGAATGGGGATCTGGTCTCATGGGATTCTCAAAGAGAGTTGGTCTTAGCCGGATTGAACTGAGGGTAATACTATCTGTTTGTAGCTTATTGTCCTGGATTTCACTCTTAACACTTTCTCAATCCAAATTTTCTGTTTGCCTTACTGTTGTACCTTCTGTATCAACACAACCCTGTAGTCTTGCTGAATGAGTTAAGATCTCCTTCTGAGCTGCTGGATTTTGGAGAATTCTCAGATTGCATGGATTTTTGAATTGGCACTGGTTCACTACTTTTGCATGTTAGTCATTCCTACATTTGATTTTGTGCCACCAAAGCTTGTTAGTCTGTTTATCACTGATAAGTAAGTACTGTATGGATTTAGATTTATTGAAGATAGGTTTCACCTATTGCATTTCTATTCAATCAAAGGAAAAGAATGAAAATGGACATATAACATTATGATTAGATTCTGCCATCATAGCTTATATTTAGCCTCAACTCTAAAACCATCAATTTCAGATCAGTATTTTGAACTTTTTCAGTTTCATATATCCTGATTTCCTAAAGCCAATTCTGATCATGTCCCGATCATGTCCCGATCTGAGTTGAGTTGTTACACTTTGACTAAAGCCAATTCTGATCATGTCCCGATCTTATTATCCTTTTCAAGATTGGCGCTTAAACGAAGTCATTCTTTTAAGTTTCACAGTATGTGGTTGAAGCAACCTAACTTTATGCAGCTGGTTAGAGACTTTTGGAGCACTCTTCACTTCTACGGCTGTCCTCTGTTTATTCTTAGTTCCAAGTTGAGAGCCTTGAAGACCATGCTCAAGGATTGGAACAAAACAGAGTTTGGGAATGTGCATGCTAGGGTGGATGCAGCGAGGTCAACACTTGATCATATTCAGAATGAGCTATCTGCTTTGGGGCCCTCTGAGGATCGTTTTGTCAGGGAGGATGAGGCACTTACAAAGTATCGGTTTGAGCTCTCATTACAGCATCTGCTTTTCCGAGACAAATCCAGGGTTCGTTGGCTTAAAGATGGTGATCGTAACACCTCTTTTCTTCATAATATGGTTAGGATCCAACGGGTAAATAGGTCCATTACTTCTTTGTTAAATGGCCAAGACTACTTGCACGATCAGGAATCCATTTCTAATCATATTGTACAGCACTATACAAGCCTCTTCTCCCGAGATCATAGCATTGTAGACACGGGGTTGGTAGACCGGACCATCCCTCACCTGGTTTCGGCAAGCGAGAATATTTACATCACGTCCATTCCTTCTGACGATGAGATAGCTTTCGCGGTGCAGGCAATGGATGGCAATAGCTCTCCGGGTCCTGATGGTTTCGGAGGGGTCTTCTTCCAAAATTGTTGGTCCATTGTTTCGAGGGATGTGATTCGTGCGGTGCGCAGCTTCTTTGAGTTGAGTTTTATTCCCCCTCATTTTAATTCTAATCTTTTAATTCTATTCCCGAAGAAAATTGAGGCTGAAGGGGTTTCTGACTACAGACCAATAGCATTGGCTAATTTTGTGTTTAAAGTAATCACTAAGATTATGGCAGATCGCTTGGGTCAAGTTGCTTCCAGAATAATCTCTCCCAACCAGAGTGCTTTCATCAAAGGTAGGTCGATTGTCGACCCTATCTCCCTCACCTCTGAATGTATGAATCTTCTCGATCACAGATGTAGTTATGGGAACATTGCTATTAAGTTTGATATTGCAAAGGCATTCGACACCATTGATTGGGGTTTTCTCATAAAGGTCCTACGTGCATTTGGGTTTGATCCGGTCTTTGTGAATTGGGTACAATGTATCCTGGGTTCAGCTCATCTTTCTATTTTGGTTAATGGACAATCATGTGGTTTCTTCACTTGTTCACGGGGTGTGCGTCAAGGAGACCCCTTGTCGCCTATTCTCTTTTGCCTTGCTGAGGAAGTGTTGAGTCGTGGTATTTCAATGTTGGTGGATCAGGGTAAGATTAATTGTATTGCTGCTCCTAGGAACTGCTCTCCCCCCTCGCATGTATTATTTGCGGATGACGTAATGATCTTCTTGCAAGCTAGCTCAAGCGGCCTCCGAGCTCTTTCAGACTTCATGGATGAATATGCGGCAAATTCGGGCCAATTTGTTAATAAAAGCAAATCTCTTCTGTTTTTGGGCAAGTATGCAGCTTCGAGATCGGCTCGCATTCAGGCCACCTTGGAAATACAGTTCGGGACCTTGCCTTTTATCTATCTTGGGGTTCCCATTTTTCAAGGCTGCCCTAAGAGTGAGCACCTGCGTTTCATAGCTGATAAAGTTCGTTGTAAATTGAGTGCATGGAAGGGGAAATTGCTATCTCAGGCTGCTCGTCTTCAACTTATTGACTCCGTCATTCAGGGCCTCCTCATTCACAGCTTCCGGATTTATTCTTGGCCTCGCTCCCTCCTAAAAAAGATACAGAGTTGGATTAGAAACTTTTTCTGGAATGGAGACCCGCTGAAGGGGGGTGCAGCTTTGGTAGCCTGGGATCATGTTTGTATGCCAAAAGAAAGTGGTGGTCTTAATTTGAAGAATCTTTTCATTCTAAATCAAGCTCTATTGCTCAAAAGGGGTTGGGACGTGGTGTCAAGAGCCTCCCCCTTGAGTTGCTTCCTTCATGATAGGTTCCTGCAAGTGGGTTTGAAGCCGTGTACCTATTATAAGAAATCATCAATTTGGCTTGGGTTGAAGCAAGTTTGGCTTACTCTTCTTTCTAAGCTCCGTTGGGTCATTGGGGATGGCAAGACAATTAGACTTTGGAAGGATAATTGGATGGGAGAAATTCTGGGTGAAGCTTTTAATATTGATACTAGCTCTTTGGAGCACTTGGATACTAAAATTAGTGACTTCATAGTCCTGGGCAAGTGGGACTTACCTGATATTTTTGTGCAAGTTTTTCCGGGCATAGCTGCATCCCTCACCTCATATGTGCTTCCAGATAAACCAAGCAGTGATCAAGTAGTTTGGGCAGAATCGTCTTCCGGGTTGCTAACCTCAAAAGATGCTTATAGTTCTCTACTGCAGACTGCTCCCGCTTTGGACTGGGGAACCCTTATATGGCACCCAGCTATTCAGCCTCGCAAAAGTATTTGCTCCTGGAAAATTCTTCATCGAAAGATTCTTACAGATGAGGCTTTACAACGCCGGGGTGTGTCTCTTTGTTCTCGGTGTTCTCTCTGCAGCGGAGGGGTCGAGACTTGGAGGCATTTGTTCTGGGAGTGCGAAGCCGTATTCGAGCTTTGGACTTGGTGTTTTCATATGTTCAACATTAGGCCTCTCCCACAGGTGTCACTATCTGACCTTCTCTCTACTAATTTTATTTCTTCTTTCTCTAGAGCCACAAAGCTGCTTTGGCGTATTACATGTTGCAATTTAATGTGGTGTATTTGGAGTGAAAGAAACAAACGTAGGCATAATGGGGGTTTGTTCTCTTCTGCATGCTTCAAGCACTTCTTTATAGGCTCTCTTAAAGATTCTGCTGGACTTGCTTTTTCTTCTTCCCACCGTCCCTCCTCCTTGCCAATATTCACATACCTGCAATTGTCGCAACTCAGAGCTACTGCCCCTCGCTTCATCAGTGTGCAATGGACTCCACCCCAGCACCCTTGCCTAAAGATTAATATTGATGGCTCCTTTAGGAGTTCTGCCTTGGCTGGGTTTGGTGGAATAGTGCGGAACCATGACGGTATGTTTGTGCTAGCTTTCGCTTCGAAGGTCAGAGTTTTCAGTGCTCTCGATGCGGAGGTTTTAGCTTTTCTTGAAGCGATTCATGTTGCAAAGCAACGAAACTGGATCGACTTATGGGTTGAGTCCGATTCCATGGCAGTGATACGGTTTTTCAAGTCTCCTAATCTTATTCCTTGGAGGCTGCGAACAAGGTGGCTAAATGGGTTAGCACAGACAAGTACTATGCGCTTACAAGTAACTCACACTTTTCGAGAAGGTAATGTTCCCGCCGATGTCTTGGCTAACTATGGTGCATCTACTGCGGGAACTCATATCTGGGACTCTCTCCCTTCATTCCTGGTGCCTTCATTTGGTCGTGACTTCTCTGGTAGAGTGGCTTATAGGTTCAGATGAGCTTTTTGCTGAATGTTTTAGTTGCTTTTGTATTGTTTGTATGGGTCAGGAACTTTCTAGAAGGTTCTATAGCATGGGTTGTATTATGGTTTTTTGTTCTGGGCATGGTTTTGGTTACGACCTCCGGCCTGTATGTAATCTTTTCTTCTCCTTATCAATAATAATTCGGGAGGGGACGTTGAGCTAGTCCTCTTCCCGCTTCATTAAAAAAAAAAAAAAAAATATATATATATATATATATATATATATCCTGATTTCCTAGATAAATGTACGTACCACTGACAATCTCTCTTTGTTTCCAGTGGAGGCTATAATCCATCATTCATGTCCCGGCTCATCGCAGATTATTACTCTGCTGATGATTTGGTAATCCAACGAAGACCTGCTACAGGAGTTGAGTTTAGCTCATGCTTTTATATCATATATTGGGCTCTGGGGTTGTTGTGTGACAACTCAGGGTGTATAAGTGTCAATAATTAACCATAAGTCTGTTTGGAAAAAATAATTACTAGAGCAAAGTTAATTTCCTTTTTAATTTAGGATCTGTATTCTTGTCGCAAACATTCTTGGTACCAATACAAGCTAATTTCAGTTTAGGGTTACAATGTATGGTATATATAGCCCATGTATGAATGTTTTTTTATCCATATTGGAAAAAGTTCTTAAATATTAAAATTTGTTACAGCAAGAGCCTTTTATATTGTACTTTTATCGTCTTTCAGAAAATTGCAACAAATATGTTACGAAGAACTTGATCTAAAAGAAAACAATATCTAAATATGGTGCCTCCTGATGTTTATGCATTACAATTAGGTGACTTCAATGTTGTAATTTTGATCAGATATTCAGCTGTTATCGTTTGGAAAATATTTACTCATGTACTGGTTACATTTATTGTTGTTCATGCAAGTATTGCAAACTTCATTAGAAAAATGGAACTGACAATTTTTCTACACTTAACTGTTAGGGAGTACAAAAAGCTATAATGGTAATGGTTGGATGGAGAGATGATGAAATCAATTGTTAGTCTTATGGAACCATGGAGACCATTGTTACTACAGGTAGAGTGTCATGGAGAGCGTATTATAAGTTGTGAACCTTGGATGGTACTGATAGAAAGCAAAAAGGACCAATTTTGTGTATGTGGCTAGTTAGGAAGTATAGTTATATTTTTCGAAACACAGAGTGAATAGAATGTGTTTTTTTGTGATATTGTGAGGACAATGCGGAAAGGGATTGTATTCCAATTCCATAGCGGGATGTCAGATACTAAAATGTTGTATTTCATGTTGCTGATCTTATTGCAGATTGTTGCTGGTATCTCTTCTTTCAGTTAATGGATGCATGGAATTTTAGTAGAAATACCGTTGGGTATTTGGCTTTTTGCTTTCCACATTTTCATGTTGGGTCCGGATCATGGGACACTATATTTTACACAATTTTTTACACATCTTGTGAGCCATTAGATTTTAAAACGCTCCATGGTTTGGATTTGTTGTTTGAATGATGTCAATACAACACCAAGTGATGTGGAAAATGACATGGATATATTTAATCAAAAAACTATAATTAAATTAAACTTTTCTTTATTAAAAAAAACGAAATCAGAATTTGGGGAAACACCATTCTGATAAGAACTACACACCATCAAAAGAAAAAGAAAAAAAAACAGTAGAAGAAAATACTCCAAAAGCCATGAGATTTGGATGCTGAAATGATGGATATAGATGAAGGAGGAATTTGGGGTGCGGCTGCTTCATTCAAGCAATATGTCATGCACGAGCAATTTCTCAACACTCATGCTCACACTCTTTCAAACTTCAAAGTCACATTCACATTGACATGTGCCCTAAACGAATCTGGCAATTTGATCAGCTCCACTTTCACAAACCCTTCTCCTTTTCGAAACATTGATGTTCCATCTTTCTCCATTTTCCTTGTTCCAGTCAGTTGGTGACTTGGATTCAAACCTGGCTAGGCATATGCAATTGATCTTACTCATGCTGCTGTACGGATTGCAGTTGCCATTTGGACCACATGTTCCATATTATCACAAAGCTCTTCTAGGACAGACTGATATGTTGTCCATCCATATGCTCGATACCTCAATCATTCCATGTACTCTGGAGTTGAGAGGATGAAGATGAGAGTTGGAGTTGGAGAAGACAATTTTCTTTTTGGCGTTGGAGTCCTTATTCTTCTGCTATCCTTCTTTTTTTGTTTGATCGTGTACAGTTCTAATCAGAACAGATTCTCTAAATTCTGATTTCATTTTTTTTAATAAAGAAAAGTTTAATTTAATTATAATTTTTTGATTAAATATATCCATGTCATTTTCCACATCACTTGGTGTTGTGTTGACATCATTCAAACAACAAATCCAAACCATCGAGCGTTTTTAAATCTAATGGCTCACAAGGTGTGTAAAAAATTGTGTAAAATATAGTGTCCCATGATCCGGACCCATTAAAAAATGAAACATACCTAATCTTTGCTGAAGTGTATTTGCATAACAGTAAAAGACCCACATAATTGTTTTCATACTGAATCTTTTCCTTACGTTTCTCTTTGCAGTTGTAGACTTCCTCGTTGTAGATTTTCTTAAAGCAGTCTTCCATCTTATCAACTTCACTTTCAAAATCAAAATTAGAGGGTGTCATCTTCCTAAATTTAGGCTTCCATGAATAACTGTACACCAATTGTAGCCAACAACGGAAAGGAAAGTAAAATTTTTCCATTAGTTCCATCAACCATGGGTGATAAAACAATTGTTCAAAAAGTTTCTTGACAAAACAAAGAAAGAACGAAAACGAAGAGTGTTCAATAAAATAATATATAAATTGGATATAAGATATTGAGTAAAGCTTTTTTTTCTATTTTCTTACCCGCTTAACTCGATATTGATTGAATACACACACTTGAGTATAACATATGTTGTTATTGCAAACCAAACTAAAAAATGAAACATACCGAATCTTTGCTGAAGTGTACAATCACTTTTTTGCATAACAGTAAAAGACCCACATAATTGTTTTCATACTGAATCTTTTCCTTACGTTTCTCTTTGCAGTTTGTAGACTTCCTCGTTGTAGATTTTCTTAAAGCAGTCTTCCATCTTATCAACTTCACTTTCAAAATCAAAATCAGAGCGTGTCATCTTCCTAAATTTAGGCTTCCATGAACAATTGTATACTAATTGTAGCCAACAATAGAAAGAAAGTAAAACATTTCCATTAGTCCCGTCAACCATGGGTGATAAAACAATTGTTCAAAAAGTTTCTTGACAAAACAAAGAAAGAACGAAAACGAAGAGTGTTCAATAAAATAATATATAAATTGGATATAAGATATTGAGTAAAGCTTTTTTTTCTATTTTCTTACCCGCTTAACTCGATATTGATTGAATACACACACTTGAGTATAACAACATATGTTATTGCAAACCAAACTAAAAAATGAAACATACCAAATTTTTGCTGAAGTGTAGAATCACGTTTTTGCATAACAGTAGAAGACCCACATAATTGTTTTCATACTGAATCTTTTCCTTACGTTTCTCTTTGCAGTTGTAGACTTCCTCGTTGTAGATTTTCTTAAAGCAGTCTTCCATCTTATCAACTTCACTTTCAAAATCAAAATTAGAGGGTGTCATCTTCCTAAATTTAGGCTTCCATGAACAACTGTACACCAATTGTAGCCAACAACGGAAAGGAAAGTAAAATTTTTCCATTAGTTCCATCAACTATGGGTGATAAAACAATTGTTCAAAAAGTTTCTTGACAAAATAAAGAAAGAACAAAAACGAAGAGTGTTCAATAAAATAATATATAAATTGGATATAAGATATTGAGTGAAGCTTTTTTTTCTATTTTCTTACCCGCTTAACTCGATATTGATTGAATACACACACTTGAGTATAACAACATATGTTATTGCAAACCAAACTAAAAAATGAAACATACCGAATTTTTGCTGAAGTGTAGAATCACGTTTTTGCATAACAGTAGAAGACCCACATAATTGTTTTCATACTGAATCTTTTCCTTACGTTTCTCTTTGCAGTTGTAGACTTCCTCGTTGTAGATTTTCTTAAAGCAGTCTTCCATCTTATCAACTTCACTTTCAAAATCAAAATTAGAGGGTGTCATCTTCCTAAATTTAGGCTTCCATGAACAACTGTACACCAATTGTAGCCAACAACGGAAAGGAAAGTAAAATTTTTCCATTAGTTCCATCAACTATGGGTGATAAAACAATTGTTCAAAAAGTTTCTTGACAAAATAAAGAAAGAACAAAAACGAAGAGTGTTCAATAAAATAATATATAAATTGGATATAAGATATTGAGTGAAGCTTTTTTTTTCTTTTTCCTTACCTGCTTAACTCAATATTGATTGAATACACTCACACTTGAGTATAACAACATATATTATTGCAAACCAAGCTAAAAAATGAAACATACCCAATCTTTGCTGAAGTGTACAATCACGTTTTTGCATAACAGTAGAAGACCCACATAATTGTTTTCATACTGAATCTTTTCCTTACTTCTTTGTAGTTGTAGACTTCCCTCGTTGTAGATTTTCTTAAAGCAATCTTCCATGGGATGGCAAAAATCCCCAGCGGGGCGGAGTTCCATTGGATACCCGCCCCTAATGGGGGGAGAATTCGGGGACAAATAGGGAATGGGATGGGGATCCCCAATCCCCTCTATCTAAGATTGGGAATGGGGCGGGGAAGGTATTGTGATCCCTATCCCCAAACCCGCCCCAATAATATATACATATATTTAACTTATATATATTTTAATTTATTTTGTATTATATAAATCATAAATATATACATTTACTACTTTACTTTAATGATGTTTTGGCTTTTGCACTCACTAAATTATGATTTATGAATTTAATCATGTTTTAAATTTATTTGTTGTAGATTTTGATTTTAAAAAAGGCAATATGAGAAAAAATTACTTTATTTATTAAATTCTTATTGAGGATTTGGGGCGGGTTTAGAGGCTTAGTCTCCAGTGGGGATGGGGACGGGGAATCCCCAATATATTTTTATTGGGGATTGAGGCGGGGATGAGGGCAGAGAATGACCCTGGGGATGGGGATGGTATTGTGATCATCATCCCCAACCCGCCCCATTGCCATCCCTACATCTTATCAACTTCACTTTCAAAATCAAAATCAGAGGGTGTCATCTTCCTAAATTTAGGCTTCCATGAACAACTGTACACCAATTGTAGCCAACAATGGAAAGGAAAGTAAAACCTTTCCATTAGTCCCATCAACCATGGGTGATAAAACAATTGTTCAAAAAGTTTCTTGACAAAACAAAGAAAAAATGAAAACGAAGAGTGTTCAATAAAATAATATATAAATTGCATACAAGATATTGAGTAAAGCTTTTTTTTTTCTTTTTCCTTACCCGCTTAACTCGATATTGATTGAATACACACACACACTTGAGTATAACAACATATATTATTGCAAACCAAACTGAAAAATGAAACATACCGAATCTTTGCTGAAATATACAATCACGTTTTTGCAGAACAGTAGAAGACCCACATAATTGTTTTCATACTGAATCTTTTGCTTACGTTTCTCTTTGCAGTTGTAGACTTCCTCGTTGTAGATTTTCTTATAGCAGTCTTCCATCTTATCAACTTCACTTTCAAAATCAAAATTAGGGGGTGTCATCTTCCTAAATTTAGGCTTCCATGAACAAACTGTACACCAATTGTAGCCAACAACGGAAAGGAAAGTAAAACTTTTCCATTAGTCCCATCAACCATGGGTGATAAAACAATTGTTCAAAAAGTTTCTTGACAAAACAAAGAAAGAACGAAAACGAAGAGTGTTCAATAAAATAATTTGATATAAGATATTGAGTGAAGCTTTTTTTTTCTTTTATTGATTGAATTAAGAAAATGAATCAACTCTTTTGGAATTTCTTTCTTCCCCCTCTTTGTTTTAGTCTTACGACTAAATCTTTAAATTGAACTCTTAAGTTTGAATCTCTATTGCCTTCAATATTATTCAGGACTCTTGTTTTTTGTTCCACCCACTTGTCGCCAAACATAATCTGTATGTCTTCATCACCTAAAGGTACCAGATGCCCTTTCTCTCCAATCGTACAATGATTAAAATAATATCTCTACATATATTGTAATTTATAATTAACTAGCCCATTAACATGTGCTCCGCACATGTCAATTAACTTTTTTTTTTTTAATTTAAAAGTTATAGCAGTTCCTCTCCTGATTTTGAGGAAGTTTCTCCTTTTTTCATGCAATCTTTTGAAATATTATGTAGTCAATTGACTATCTTATCCTCATATAGAAATAATTTATTTACCTCATATAGAAATAATTTATTTATTAATATCTATATTATGTGAGGGCATATACGGTAGTTCAAAAATGTAACCATTCTCTCAAGAATTAGCTTAATTATATAAGATTCATCATACAATAATCAAAATAGATCGACTCTCTTCATGTGTTTTGTTTGTATATGCTTTATGAGTATTTATGTATGTATGCATTTTCTATGTAAATAGTAATTTTCTTTCGGTATATCACAGTATTAAATTACATTTTTCTCATCAAACTATGCAGTAAATATATTTGAGAAAACATACTTAGGTCCAAACTATTTTCTTATTTATATATATTTCGCTGTAGTTTCAAGATCTAAACCTTTCGTCTTTCAAAATGAACATTTAGAAATCATATTTCTAAGAGAAAATTTTCTAAAACAAATTAACATAAACATAAATCGTGTATGCATGCAATACAAAAGTACTTAGGGGATAAACTATAAGGATTTAATATTTGAGTACTTAAATGAAGTGACCCCTAAAATTGAAGAGATAACATGTAATTTAGTTGAAGTTAAACGCTTAGGTAAAGACTAGTTTACATTTGAAATTAATATCTTGGATTGGTAGACACACACGCACACATATATTTCTTCATGCAAGAGAAGGATTCCTGCTTGATCGGTCTTTTCATGTTGCTTAGCTAAGCCCTTTTTGCACTTGGAACCCTTTGTGGTCAAGCATATGGTGCAGGCCAAGTTGACTCACTTGGTATATATATGCAGCGCTCGTGGATCATCCTAACCATTTACTTGTTTCCTCCTTTTATCATTTTACATTTTCGCCGCTCCATTCCTAAAGATTTTAGGCCAAGAAGACAGTATAGCCAAGTTCGCTGGAAAATACTGTCTGTTAATTATCCCTCAAATGTTCTCCTTTGCCATCAATTTGCCCACCCAAAGGTTCCTTCAGGCTCAGAGCAAGGTCGGCGTACTAGCATGGATCTCCTTTATGGCTCCAGTCACACATACATTACTTCTTTATCTCTTCATTTCTGTATTCGGCTAGGGAGTGAATGGTGCAGCTGTAGCTTATAATATCACATTTTGGGAAGTTGCAGTTGGTCAATTTGTGTATGCTGTGTTTTTGTGCAAGGAGAGTTGGAATGGATTTTCGTGGTTGGCGTTTAAAGATACTTGGGCTTTTGCTAGGCTGTCCGTTGCCTCATGTATGATGTTTTGCCTAGAGTCTTGGTATACTATGAGTCTTAACACTCTCGCCAGTCAACTTAAAAATGCAGTCATTGCTCTTGGTTCCTTTTCTATATGGTAAGAGCGTGCACCACAGTTTCTGAGTCTTCTTATGCATTGTGTACTACTGTGTGATGACAAGTCTAAAATTCTTTTGGTTTTTTGTTTTCAGCTCAAACATTCACAGTGGGGAAATCATGTTCTTTGCTGGAATAAATTCTGCTATGAGGTAAATTACCCTATGTTTCTGTACTAACGTACTGTTTCCATCTTTCTGTAGTTTTTAAGATATTTAATCATCACATTGTTAATGATCTAGCATTCGAGTCTCAAATGAACTTGGGATGGGGCACCCAAGAGCGGCCAAATACTCCATCTGCGTTGCAGTCTTGCAATCTCTCCTCATTGGGATTGTGTCTATGATTTTTATCTTCATAAGTAGAGACTACATTGCCATCGTTTTCACGAATAGCAAAGTTATGCAACAAGCTGTTGCTCGTTTAGCATTCTTTCTCGGTGTAACAATGCTTCTCAATAGCGTACCTCAAGTGTTAACAGGTATTAGTGTGGCTTCTCCTCATGTTCAAAATATTAAGCTTTCAATGGTACCCCATTTGTTGGTCCATTTTTCATTCTTAGGTGTTGCTGTTGGAAGTGGATGGCAAGAGATGGTGGCTTATATAAATTTGGCTGCTTATTATTTATTATTTGGGCTCCCACTAGCAATCTTTCTTGCTTTAAAGCAAACTTGGGTCCAATGGTACTACTTCTATTTCTTCCTGATTTCCTCTACGAATCATGCTATACATATCCAATCCATTTATAATTTACTGTGAATTTTACAATGTAGGGACTTTATGGTGGCATAATAAGTGGAAATGCGCTTCAGATCTTATTCCTATTGATTATGACTTCCAGAACCAACTGGGACAATGAGGTAAGGAAAGAAAGTAGAATCTCATTTACAGACTCATTCCTTTGTATTGTTGTTCAATTCATGATTCAATTTCTGTATATTTCAAGTGGAGCAAACCACGAAGCGCATAAATAAGTGGGGAAGCCAAGAAATAAGAACTTGCTGATAATAGTATAAGCTTCCTTAAGAACATAAGCATGAAAAGCTCACTCTGTGGCTGCACAGAATTAAAGAAAAAATCTAGTTTATGGTGTGTTTTCCTTCAACACTCATTTCTGTGATCTGTCTGCTGAGTCGACCTATGACTTGGGATCGAGTAGTTGGAGTAATTAATAAGTATAGGTGGGGATTAGTATTTTAATTTTCAGAATGGCCGGTGGGAAAGAATGTAGAAATCTAATTGTATATTTGTATGAACCTAGCTAAATTATGTACTGAGTATTCTTCAACCAAATAATGACAATTGCAAAGAAGTTGAGTGGGATCTCTTGCTTATATTTCACTCGATTATATTAAATTTGAAAATCAGCAAGTATATTACTATATTTACCACATCGCACGGAAAAATATGTGTTCTGGTGAAGATTCTTATTCAAGCATAGTATTTGGGGTCTAGAATGGTGCAGCATATATTTGGGGCCTAGACAGATCTAAGATTTAAAGCCAACTACACAATGTATGATTTTTAATATTAAATGTAGCTACCTCAATAAATTACCTTCTAGTATAACTAATTTGTAGTAATGTCAGTACAGATCATATGACTTGTAGTCTTACTGCTTAGAGCTAGCAGTGGCTATCTGAGTTGTGAACATCCCAGCTGATCTTAATTTCTAGCTACCAAAATGGAAACACAGACAGTACCCTTGCTGATCATCAAACCTAAATCAGATGAGACTGAAGACTATGTGCCGGTGAGTAGCTTTGAGGAGGCCTTTTCGGTCTTTTGGAAAGAGACAGTGAAGCTGTGGAAGATTGCAGCTCCAGTTGCAATAACAATGTTGTTTCAGTACTTGATTCAATCTGTCACCACCATATTTGTAGGCCATCTCGGAGACCTTGAACTCTCTGCTGTTTCACTGGCTCACAATGTCATTGGCAACATCTCTTATGGTTTCCTGGTTTGTATCTATCTCTTTATCCCTCCTACTAATCATAAGTCGTACACCAACACACCTACATTTATTTAACAGACAAGTTAGCATTATACCGCTCCTTACTACATGTTACCATCCTATGTTTGGAATCTTTAACACATTGTGACACTTTCATACCTCCATTAGTTTGACAGTCAGTCTATGGATGACATGAAATACCTTAAGCAAAACATTAAGTACTTCTATATTTGATTTTCTAAGAGAAATTAAGGAAAGAGAGAATAAATAGTTACTGTACAATGTCTGTGTATGTAGCAAGGTATGGCAATTGCATTGGGAACACTTTGTGGTCAAGCATATGGTGCAGGCCAAGTTGGTTCACTTGGTATCTATTTGCAGCGCTCATGGATTGTCCTATCCATCACTTCTGTGATCCTTTCATCAGCTTATATATATGCAACTCCAATACTAATGATCTTAGGCCAAGACCCTCATATAGCTAATCTTGCCGGAAAATATAGCAGGAAGATTCTTCCTGAAATGTTCTCTTCTACTCTCAATTTGTCCACCCAAAAGTTCCTTCAGGCTCAAAGCAAGGTCGGCGTGATCACATGGATGGCCTTTGCAGCTCTCATTGCACAAACTGGACTTCTTCATCTCTTCATCAACGTTTTCGGGTGGGGATTAAGTGGTGCAGCTGCAGCATACAACATAACAAATTGGGGAATTGCAATTGGTCAAGGTGTGTATTGTGTGTTCTGGTGCCAAGAGGCTTGGAATACTGGATTTTCATGGTTGGCATTTAAGGACATTTGGGTTTTTGCAAAGCTTTCCTTTGCTTCGTGCTTCATGTTTTGCTTCGAGTTATGGTATGTCGTGAGTGTGAACATTCTCATTGGTGTCCTTC
Organism: Rosa chinensis; assembly: GCF_002994745.2. Classification (NCBI taxonomy): domain Eukaryota; kingdom Viridiplantae; phylum Streptophyta; class Magnoliopsida; order Rosales; family Rosaceae; genus Rosa; species Rosa chinensis. The sequence continues at coordinate 64,645,899 of NC_037088.1, read as the reverse complement.
CAAATGCAGTGATTGCTCTTGGTTCCTTCTCTATATGGTAATATAGATCATTCACTTCAACATATATCAAGTTCTGTTTTTCTATTGTGATCATTATTCACCAAGTATTTTTATTTGTTTCTCTTAATTAGCACGAACTTTCAGAATTGGGAGCTCATGTTGTTGGTTGGAGTAAATGCTGCCATAAGGTAAATGCTGCATTTTTCTGGTATTTTTATGTCACATATAGTCATTGTTTTCACTAATGTATCTCTCTAATGTCATTCCCAATCGATCTGTAGCATTCGAGTCTCCAATGAACTAGGGATGGGGCACCCAAGAACCGCAAAGTACTCAGTGTGTGTTGCTGTCTCGCAATCTCTCATGGTTGGGATCGTGTCCATGATTATTATCTTCATTACCAGAAACTACATTCCCATTGTCTTCACAGACAGTGAAGCTATGCAACGAGCCGTTGCTCGTTTAGCATACCTTCTTGGTGTAACCATGCTACTCAATAGTGCTACACAAGTGTTAACAGGTATAGTACCTAGGGTTAATTCAGCTTCACTTCCAAAGTCATAATGATCATGAAATTTCTTGGTGATTTTCATATGCAGGTGTTGCTGTTGGAGGTGGATGGCAGGTGATGGTAGCTTATATAAATTTGGGTTGTTATTATTTGTTTGGTCTTCCACTTGCAATCCTTCTTGGGTTTAAAGCAAATCTAGGTGCCATGGTAATACTCACTTTCACTCATTTCCTTCCCTTAACTAATAGTAATTTTCAGTTCTGCTTAATCTGTGTGATATATTCTGGTTTTACTGCACATGAATATATAGGGACTATGGGGTGGCATGATGAGTGGAAGTGCTCTTCAAATCCTGTTCCTACTGATTCTGACTTCTAGAACCAACTGGGACAATGAGGTATAAACCAAATCTGCAAACAACTAACTAGGCATACATTTTACTATCTATTTTGTACCCTTTTTCTCTATTTTTCAATAAAATTTCGTGTAAGAGGACAAATTACTCATGTGTTTCGCTTATCTAGGCATGAAGTTCACATTGTGATAATTGAATGAATCTATATGTATTGCAGGTGGAGCAAACCACAAAGCGCATAAGGAAGTGGGGGAACCAAGAAAAGGAGACTCAGAATATAGCTTGCTGATATGTAGATGCTCATTTGAGAACTTCAGCAACAATGGAATTTTCCTCTGCTGCTTCACAAAAAAAAACTACAAGTCAGGTGTAGGGTCTCTTCTCAAAAAAAAAAAAAAAAAGGTCAGGTGTAGGGTCTGGGCCTGCTCAACCTTAGTATTGCTTAGGGTCTGGGCTTTTTCTCATGGTTCTATCTTTGGGCTGTATACTAGTAGACCCAACAAAACGAGAGGAGGACCACAAATTCAATCTTCTTTTCCTGCAGCCCATATGTCTTAGATTACCAAAGCTTGGCCTCGCTCATTTTACTCCATATTTTTATGATTTTATCTCTTTTGCTATTTTTCGTTTTACTAATTTGACATCATTGTTTTACTTTTTCATGACGGTACTTTTATAAATGCTGTGAGATTATTAAGACCTTTTTTGTTACATAGATTATTAAGACTTTGCATGAGACGACTTCTAAGTATCCACATTATCAAAACAGAATTTTTACTATACATACATGCATGATCTGATTGTGTGTGTGTATTGCAAGAGGTTTCTACTATTTATTACAGGAACTCACACACCTTTTAATCATGTGTGTATGCCATATACATGCATCTATAATAGAAGTTTCGTTATCAAAATTACATTTCATACGTACAAAAACTCTCTCGTCTGTGCATGTACCAATGGACTTGTCAAGTTATACATGAATTCGCGATCACGCGCGTGGTAGATACTTGACTTTTTCCTCTCCCGGCAGCACATTCTTTTACTTTGAAGGTTAGCTTAGCTCTCCTCCTCTCATCAATCTCATATCGATCACGTACCTTTTCGGTTAGGGCACCATATCTTTTTTATCAACTACTTCAGTATTTCCTTTCTGGTGAAAATATCTGTGTATACTTCATCCACGTACGTCGTCATTTATGGATCCTTGGCCTCTCTGCCCTTATACCACTAAAAACTAGCTAGCACCTCTATACGTGAACCAGTTTAGCACCTATCAATTAACTTACCAACTTCGATCTTCTTCTTCTTCTTCTTCTTTTGTCTCGATATGATTCATGTGCAGAATGCTGGACCGCACAGAGCGAACCCGCCCGACATTATATTTGGCACCAAACTCTCACCAAATTTATTGTTTGGAGGTTCGGACTGTTAGTTGGCATAAGCCACTGTTCCTACTAATTTCATTGCATGGGATCATGGGAGACTTGAGACTTTCCAGTTTCCACGGTGAGATATTGAGAACAATTGAATTGGTCATAGTCCGAATCTCCAAAAGCTAGCTGTCGTTTTTCGTTCGAAAATGATAGGGAGGAGGGAAGAAGTAGTAGCATGGAGTTAAAACTTAAAAGTCATTCATGAAATTGTCTAGCAGTGCCTGAGGTAGCTATATTGATCGTGCCATGTTTTGTTTGAATTAGCCAATTAGGATTAGGCCTCTTATCTTTTTAATAGTTTGTAGACTTCCGGTGCTTTATGATAACAATGTATAACAACTTTTAGTTTGAGAAAAACTGACTGTTTCTTTAAAATGTTCTAACTTTGATTTGAGAAATCTTCTTCGATTAATTGTGGGATTTGAACTATGATCGAGAAATGATATATTTTTTTAAGATGATATAGCGCAATATGTTAACCAAATAATAAGTACAAAGATTACGAGGAGTCGGGCAAAAATTGCTAAATCCAAATCTATTAGCCATAGTGAATAAAACCTGCAAAGCACTAGGTTGATTGGCACCTAATAAAAGGGCCTATCCCTTTGTTTTTAGATTATTATTGTACATATTAATGAGCATCACTAAATACACTCATCTTAAATTCATAAAAGCACACCACATTGGCCGCACGATCTTTCTTTTATGTTGATTTAATCATGCAATAATTGATTTATCATTCATGAGCCAATAGTAGGAACAGTGACAAAATTTATATGAAAATTGAAATGGGTGTGGCTTCATGAAATAGGAAAGTGGCACTTAATATGAACAACTTTCCTAAATAATAAAAACAAATACCGAATTCGTTGAGGATAGGAATTAAGTTCATTATGAGACAATAACTAAATAGATTCATGAGCCAAAAGTAGGTAACAGTGACACAAAATTTATATGAAAGTCGAGGTGGGTGTGTCTCCATGCATAAATGAAATCAGAAAGCAGTACTTAAATATGAACGACTTTCCTAAATAATAAAAACAAATACTGAATTCACTAAGGATATGAATTGAGTTCATTATGAGACAATAACTAAACAGTTTTTAGTTAAGCGTCAATGCAATATCCTCATATCCTGGGCTCATGTATGATTGTATTCACTCGAAAAGTATTGATCGAACGTTAACTAACTAGGGATTTAAACAAACATGATATGATAATCATTTTTCAAATTTTCAACAGTAAAACCAGATAACTACGACTTGGGTAATTTTTCAGTCAAAATGAAAGAGTAAGAAGTCAAAGAAGCCTCGCTTCTTCTAAAACCCTTTAAGTAGCAACAACGCTTGTATACATGCATTTTGTCCTCCAAACCAAACCAACCAATACCAATCCTTCGCCCTTTAATAGCCTCTCCAGGCTAGCTGCCACTTGATCAGGATCGTACACCTGTCCTCCGGTGGCCTGAAAAACCAGATGGAGGCGCCGCTGCTGACCAACGGAGCTGTCACGGACTACGAGCCGGTGACAAGCTTTAAGCAGGCTCGGGAGGTGACGTGGAAAGAAACAGTGAAGCTATGGAGGATTGGTGGGCCTATAGCCTTCACCATAATCTGCAACTTCGGCACCAACTCCGTCTCCACCATGTTCGTCGGCCACATCGGAAACATTGAGCTCTCCGCCGTCTCTATCTCTCTCTCCGTCATCTGTACCTTCTCTTTCGGCTTCATGGTAATATATAACTTACCTTCACTTCTTTTGCTATTTGTTTTCGATTACTTTGAATAATGATTTCGTGCAATGCCGTTCCTCGTTTTCTTTGGGTGAGATTTTTCCTCCTCATTTCTGTTCTGGGTTTTTCTAATGGGGTACGTAGTGTTCTCACTTAAAATCTAATAATCGAAAATGAACTAAAGAACTCATTGAATTTCGATTTGAATTCAAGGGTGAGTAAGTACGAAATCGTATGTAGATTTTGGAATATCATATTGTTGTATATATCTTGGTGAATTAGTAGTATCAACTAGTCAAATTTCGAATCTATGTAAACTATGTTTGTGGTTAATCGAATATTGAAAATTGGAAATACCTCATACTCTGTTTTACGGTTGAGAAAATCTCGGAAAAGTCTCGTGTTTAAAAATAAAATAAAAAAACTAAAGAAAAAAGAAGATCTTTTTTCCTTGTTTTTCTTACGGATTAGGTGCTGCTCAATTTCGAAAAAGACGAACTTTCTGATATTAAAAGGATTAGTCTTGTACTTTAACCGTTAGAGGAACATGTAAACTCTGTTTTATTCTGTTTCACTTTTCTTTTTTTTTTCATGCTTTTGGTATCTTTAAGTTTACGTTTTCTGTTTTTATGAATCTGTGAGTTCTGGTATTGTCGTTTTGCATTTTTCTTTTGGTATCAAGTCGTTTTGGAGTGTGGTTTTTCTTCATAATCCCTTTCATTACCATATACTAATCCTTTAGCTTACGTATCTTGACCAGAGAGCAATTTTAGCCGTGTGTTTCGAGTTTCGTAATAGGATTTCTGTTTTACCAATCTTTACCATACACGTCATGTTCATAAATTTTCCAATAAGAAACAAAATCCCAACGCACACTAAATTTAATTTGTTTTCAATCTTAAAATGGATTTGAAATGGTAATTGAAGAATATATAACGGACTTGACCATCGTGAGACGCATTTCCCTTTTTATGATGTATAGACAAAATACAGCAACCAAAAGTTTCATAGCAAAATCTACTATGGATTAATAATGAAATCACTATTATTCATATCACATTATAATTCATTTGTACAAATTTGTTGTAGCTTGGTATGGGAAGTGCACTAGAGACATTATGTGGTCAAGCATTTGGAGCTGGACGAGTTAACATGCTTGGTATCTACATGCAAAGGTCATGGATCATTCTATGGATAACCTGCCTTTTCCTTACTCCACTCTATTGCTTCTCTGCCCCAATCTTAAAGCTTCTTGGCCAAGATGACGATGTAGCGGACCTGGCGGGAACATTCACCGTGTATGTGATCCCTCAGCTATTCTCACTTGCCATCAATTTCCCTTGCCAAAAGTTCCTGCAGGCACAAAGCAAGGTCATAGTTCTTGCTTGGATCGGATTCATAGCCCTAATGGTTCACATTGGACTTCTGTTCCTCTTCATTTACGTGTTCGATTGGGGGATATATGGTGCAGCTATAGCTTTTGACATTACAGGTTGGGAAATTGTGATTGCTGAGCTTGTTTATATACTTGGTTGGTGTAACGAAGGGTGGAGCGGGTTTTCATGGTTGGCTTTCAAAGACATTTGGGCCTTTGTGAAGCTTTCGCTTGAATCAGCTGTCATGCTTTGCCTTGAGATTTGGTATATGATGAGTATCATCATTCTTACTGGCCATCTTGACAATGCGGTCATTGCTCTTGATTCACTTTCTATTTGGTAACAACACAACTAATCCTACTCACTTTCATAGTTTGGTGGCTCAATTTTCAGTATGGGGTATCTGATTCACTTAATTGATATTTCAGCATGAATGTCAATGGATGGGAAGCAATGCTGTTCATTGGAATCAATGCTGCTATTAGGTAAGTACCAAGACTCAATTTCTTTTACTATTTTGCGTCTGCTTCAAGTAACAACTGCTTTGATGCCAAGTTTCTGAAACAATTTGTTGTTTTTCTTCCAATTCTTCTAGTGTTCGAGTTTCTAATGAACTTGGACTAGGGCGTCCGAGAGCAGCTAAGTACTCAGTCTATGTGACAGTGGCTCAATCTCTGCTGATTGGAATTTTTTGCATGGTTGTTATCTTGATTACCAAAGACTACTTCTCTGTCCTCTTCACAAGCAATGCCGAATTGCAAGCAGCTGTTTCAAAGCTAGCATGGCTTCTCGGAATCACCATGGTTCTCAACAGTGTCCAGCCTGTGATTTCAGGTATCAATAAATCGTGTTTGTTGGCTTCCATCCTCTAAAGCTAGAGAAGAGAATATCCTTCTTTTCTTCACCTTTGATTCACTGTTTACAAAACCTGGATGGATGCTTTCAGGTGTTGCTATCGGAGGTGGATGGCAAGGAATTGTGGCTTATATTAACTTGGGTTGTTATTACATTTTTGGGCTCCCATTCGGATTCCTTCTTGGTTATACACTAGACATGGGAGTGACTGTAAGTAATATGTTTCAGTTTGTGAAGTTTCCGATGTTCTTTTCATGTGTATTGGAAATTTAATCAGCTAGATATGTTCAAATATATTGTAGGGCATTTGGGGAGGCATGATATGTGGAACAGCTCTTCAAACCTTGCTGCTCCTTATAGTACTTTACAGAATCAACTGGAACAAGGAGGTAATTACTTAAAAAGTCTCTTATAGCTGTGATTTAAACTTACCAGCACAACATGTTCTAACAAAATTCATTGAAAATGAATTATTAACTGTGATTCGTTTTCTTTTTCCGCAGGTGGAAGAAAGTTCAGACCGAATGAAGAAATGGGGAGGTCAAGATGTAAAAGGCGAGACAGTAGCTGAAAATAATCATAATATTATATGAACTTCCTCTTATTCTTCCGCTTAGTTTCTCTGTAAACCATGTTTACTGTGTAGGGAAGCTAAGCCTTCCAAATTTTTGTGTTTTTCGCCATTTGAGAATTGAGACCAGCATGGTTAATTTGTTCAGTGACATCACCTGTGGATTTTGATTCCAAGTAGGGTATCATAATCCATTTTAAGGTTCCAAGTCATTTAGTGCTCTTACTTTTACTGTTTTACATAACCTTGGTATTGAAATTCAAGATCAGGTTAAGATCAATGCATGTATGTAAGAATCCTAAATGGCTAAAAAGGGCTTTTCACTTGCTCTGCAAGTTTTAAAGCAATGGCACTAGAATATCAAATCACAAACACTCTTAAGCAACCAAGTGTGAGAGGCAACAAGCAACAATAGCCGAAACCAAATGCAATTCAAAAGCAAGTTTACTTTAAAAAAAAAAAAAAAAAAAAAAAAAAAAAAAAACTATCAAGTCTAGCTTGGAGAAACACTTTGATCTACAACAATGTCATCAAAAGCAAAAAAGTCATCAAGTTTTGCCTTCAGAGTTCAGATAAAAAAATAAATAGTATAATACTATGATAGGAATTGTGGTATTGATAACAAGTGTCAGGATGGCGGAGTGGTCTAACGCGCCAGACTCAAGTTCTGGTCCTCTAACGAGGGCGTGGGTTCAAATCCCACTTCTGACATTTTTTTTTTTTTTGCGCTTTGATTTGTAAATTACTTTAGCGTACCATTTAAATTGTGCTTTGTAGATTGTAATGGGTCTTTAGCTTACTACTGAAACAATATTTTTTATTTTGCTTTATATGATCACTATGGGATTTAGCCTTTTTTTGCTTTATTTAGATCACTATGAATTTGGCTGACCAGATGAACAGAACTGTCAGGATGGCCGAGTGGTCTAAGGCGCCAGACTCAAGTTCTGGTCTTCGAGAGAGGGCGTGGGTTCAAATCCCACTTCTGACATTTATCTTTTACATTTTTTCAGTTTAGGGTTTCCTCTATCTGCACAGCGTCCACCAGACTCAACTAGCAGCTGATTCCCACTTCCCAGCTCTCTTATTACAGTCCTGATACACTTCTTAAGTCGTACTCCTGCTTGACCCAACTAACATTCAATAACCCCCATAAGCCTCCACAAAGCCAGGCTAGGACCGCTGTGGAGTACACGACTAAACGATGTTGATACCTCTTGTCTTCAACATGTTGAAGAGTACACGACTAAACGATGTTGATACCTCTCGTCTTCAACATGTTGAAGATTTACCCAGAATCTACGATTTGCTAGGAAGACATACACATGCACATGCAGCCTAATTTGCTGCTTGTCTACTTCCCAAATCTAAGCGATGTTAGAGACAGGGACTGGAGATAGGACATGATTCCAGATAACATCATTATTCCGTGGTTTTAGTTTATCCATTTAGAAACGCCTTTGGGCATATGAGTACCTTTAGGTTTAAAACATACAGGGGTTGAAAAGGTATGTCCAGGCATTCTCCATCTTTATGCTTACAACCTAAAGTAAGAAAACTAGACTCTATAAGTTTAGGTCACTTTCAGTCGAAAATTTCTAGCAGAGATGTGATAAACTAATACAAGTGCTCGTTGGGACATCAAAATTAAAGATGAAAACTTAAATATCAATCAAAAAAGATCATTAAGATGTTCAGAACTACATAGACCAACAAGGTAATAAGAACAAAAAGGAAAAACATTGTCGGGTTTACATTTTATCCTTTTCTCACAGGCAAACTAAGCTATTGATTCATGGATTAGAGACGTTCTAGGCAGTAGCCTTTGACTTCTTTGGCATGCGGTAACCACCAATCACACAAGCATGATCACGCTCAAAAGGTTCAAGAGTCACTTGTTCAAAAGGCTTAAACTGTTCTGCCTGCAGCTTCTTCACCTCAGATTGGAACACTACCTCAGCAGGAACAGTGCAGTCGATACAATTAGCCTGAAATGATTCAACAAAGCAAGCATTTGTTACATCCTAGATTAAGCAGCTTTAGCAACTCGCGTCTTATGAGGACGGGAACAGAACATATTCACTCTAAACGAACCTTGATAGAGATGACGAAGTGCCCTCCGGCTTTAAGAAAATATGATGCATTCAAAGCTAGAATCCTGGCCTGCATGGGTGGCAAAAACAACAAAATATATATGTAAGATTACAAGAACACGGTCGACACATTTGGGTAGTCACCCCTTGATTGTGCTTCAACAACATAATTAGGAATTTTCCAACAGGACCTTTTGACTTCAAGAAATCAAAACCAAAAATATCAAAATCTCTATACCAAAACATCAGAAACTCGGGTTGCATCACACATGATGTCTTAAAGGAATCCAAGTACTTGGTCAATAGCTCAAATATTGTCAAAAAAAAAAAAAACAGATGCATATATGGAAGTGAAATACAACAAACTATTGACATCTAGAAACATAGTTGGAAACATTGAAGTTTAGTCTTCCAGCAATAAGACAGACATCCAATCAAAAGACACAAAAGTTGAAACAAGCAAGAGCATCAAAAACTTGGTTTTGCATCACTGATAATGTCTAGAAAAAGATGAAAGAAACTGGATAATATACAAAGGAAAAAACAAAGGTTGTAGATTTATGGAAAGCTAAAAGTAACATCAAGTCACACAACAAACAAGAGTACCAAAACCTTGGTTTTGCATCACCGAAATTGCCTAGAAGGAAAAATGAAAGAAACTCATTACATACTTGATATGCAGAGAAAAAATGTTTTAGAAACTATATGGAAAAGAATGAAGTAACACCACAAGAATCATAACGACAAAGTAGTCCACTAAAAACATCAGAGAAAGGGAGTGAGGAAAGAAGTAAAACCACAAAATCAAAATACCAAACAAATGAGCATCAGAGACTCGGTTTTGCATCACCCAAAGGTCTTATCTGAGTAACTCGTCACATACCTATACTACGCGCGAAAAAACTTGTACAACAACTTTTACAGAAAAAGATACAAGTAAACTAACATAAAGATTTTCAGGGCAGACACCAGAAAATCATAGAAACAAAGTCTAGTCTTCGTAGAAATATCAGTGTAAGAGAGTAAAATATGGGGAAGATGCAAGACAGTACATCACAAAAAGCAGATTCTCAAACATAAGAGCATCAGAAACTCGGGTTTACAGCACCCTTAAAGTCTTGAAGGGGAATCCGAGTAACTCGTCACATGCCCAATACCAAGAAAAACAACATTTGTACAACTGCATTTACAAACAAATATCAAAGAACACTGACATAAGGACTGTGGAAACTATTTGCAAAAATTTCTGAAGGAATAAGCATAAAGGATACCAAATTAACCCAAAGAAAACACACACACAGAGGGGCCATTTCAGTACTACAAGATATGCATCAGAAAACTCGAGCTTTCATCTTTCAAGATGTCTTGAAGGGGAATCCGAGTAAACTCATCATTTGCTTAATTATATGAAGACAAAAGCAACAATCAACCACATAATAAGAGAATTATCACCAAGTTCACGGTTAGCTAAAACAAATCTCAAGAAACAAACCTGATCAGGTTGTGCAACATCTGAAAATACCACGTCAACCATGCCAACAAGCATACGGTACTTCGCTGGATGCCTAGCATCTTCAATAATTGGTATGACATTAGTTCTCTTCTTAGCCATGTTTACCAAGTCTCTGCCACTTCTATGAGAAAACTCCACTGCATAGACACATCCAGTCTGCAAACACAACAGCAATTATAAGAAGCTACTCTCAATTAAAACAATTAGAAAGCTTCTATACGAATGAAACTTACAGGGCCAACAATGTCGGAGACATGAGAGACTGTGGTACCAGAAGCAGCCCCCAGGTAGAGAACCCTGGCACCAGGTTTCTTAATCACATAAACAAACATCAAGATATTAGATTGAAAATTCTCAACAGTAGTGGATATTGAACAGAATGCACCAAACCATGGAATCGAAACTTACAATCCAGATCTCATCAACACCACCAAGAATAGCAGCTGCCAACTTGGAACGGAAAGGGTTCCAAATCCTATACTCAACTTTTGTTCCATCCTCTTGCTGAAATAAATAAAACAATTCCTTAAGCCACAATACACAGCAATAAAAACCAAACCACAACACAGAGCTTACGGAAACCATTAATTTAATTAAAGTCGCTACCTGAACGGAAATCCTCTTCTCATTGTAGACAGCTTCTCCGGGGACCATGTTCTTGGTCACAAGAGCATCTTCTTTACCCTTAGCAAGGAAAACCCCAGCATGTCTATGGGGCTCAACCACAACCTTAGTTCCGCCCTTCATTCCTCCTCTGCCCCCACGGCCTCTTCCACGGCCGCGGTCACCACGGCCCCGACCACCACGGTCACCTCGGCCTCCACTGGGCTTAAAACCACTGTTACTTCTGTCACCGAATCCACGGCCTCCACCTCGGCCTCTCCCTCCATCACTCCTTCCACCACCCCTGAACCCACCAGAACCACCACGGCCTACACATAAAAACCCACAAATCAATAAACAACACCTCCTGCTAAAACTTCACAGAAACACAACCCGGAAACTAGTATAATGTAATGATTAACCGAAAACACACATCAGAAAAGTAGTTTCAATATGAACTTGCACAATATAAACAGGGTTTTGGGTTTTGGGGGGTTTTGGAATTAGATGAACAAGAACCGAAATACTAAACTGGGTACATGCAAATGAGCAAGAAGCCAATCAACAAAGCTAAGAAAACTGATGGGTCTTCTTAGACTAAACAGAGGCGAGGTAAGACAGACAAAATAGATGATGAAGAAGAGGAGTGATTGATGAGTATAGAGTATTACCTCGAGGAGGTGCCATGTCTGCGAGCTTAGAGAGAGGGAACGGCTGAGTTTTAGGGTTTATGAGAAAGAGGCGCAGTTGTGAGAGGACTGTAAGTGTTTGCGTGTGTCTTTATAATGCAAAATTTTTAGGGTTTAAGGGTTTGTTTTCAGATAAGAGTGGGCTCAACATGGGCTTTCAAATTTCGACGTTTATTTAGGGCTTAGTAATGTGTCCCTTGTGTATAGTTACGTTATGGATTTGTGCTCAACATGGGGCCTTAAGCCACAAACAAAGCCTAAGGATCCATTACGTTTCGTAAGTCTATGGACTCGCTCGGTATGTTTAGGGCTTGGTACAAAAAGAATATAGGGTATCCGGGAAAATATATCGTTTTTGAAATAGTTAATTTATTGAAATTACATATAAATACATATGAATATCAACTTCATCTACATCTAAAATAGACTCTTAGGTGGTTAAAAAGTCTCTCGCTGGTCTACGAAAATGCAATAATCAGACCAAAACATATGACCCGTATAGTACGAATTGTACTGATGAACATGATAGTTATAGATAATACCGACTGTTTCCCCTATAAGGGATAATAAGGATGAATCAAACTTGATGATTAATCATGTATTTCTTCATATTGATTATATCCATATTCATAGCCAAATTGATTGTTGCCTTCATGAAATTCATATGAGGTCTCACTGCGCTTTGTGCCTAAACTGATAGAGTCAAAACTTAAGGCAATTGAAAAAACATCAGATGGGGTATTTTGATCATCAGTTGCACATCTAGTCCTCATCCCATATCGGGTCTTCTCTTGAGCACCATGACCAGCTGTTCTAGCTCCATGGTCTTCATCTTGGGTGACATGATCAAAATTACATTCACATGTAAATTGGTTTAATCCTCCACCCACAGAAAATTGTCCATATTCATATCTTTCACCTCCACCACCTGTTCTGCTTCCAACATCTTCATCATCATCAAAACTATATGAGTTCCTGTACCACCCCACGCACCATCACTATCTGAATTATCTCTTGGGTTTTTAACAACTTCTTCAGATAAGACCCTCTCTACATTGATTCCAGCATTAATTGCAGTTTCTACAACTTGTGGAAGAGGTCTTCCAACTTTATCATCGAGGTGTGCAGACATAATCCAATGATTAAGATCTTGAAAGGGTATTAGGAAAATTTAATTTTACCAAAAAAGAAAAGCTAAATGATTTCGTCCCTTTACCAATTTGATTTCGTCGCTCGTCAACCTAGATTGCGGCTTCTATCTTGTTCACAACATCTCTCTCCTTGTTTTATATTTATTTTATTTATTTAAGTTCTTGGAAGGGTATTACGAGAATTTAATTTTACCAAAAAAGAAAACCTAAATGAGAATGTGTATGAAGAAAAAAAGATGGTAAATAAAATCACTCTTATCGATATATTCTTAAACATGAGGGAATATCTCTAGTGACTGATATTTTGAACCTTGTGTATCACTTTGAATATATGGACTTCGACCAACTTTCAAGACAGAGAAAAAAAGACTTCGATCCATAAATATTTAGGGGAGTGTATTGTATTTGGATTTGTGCAGACTTTTTTTAAGAGAAAAATATATAAACAGTACCTGAGGTAAGACCCATTCTAAATTTTTGTACCTAACTTTTGGAAACTATCATTTTAGTACATGGAGTACCCAATCCAACCCAATTTTCGTACACGCCGTCCATAACGACGTTAACTCTTCTGACAGCTAGCATGATTTAAAGAGGCCACGAGAGGAGCAAGTTAACGCCGTTATGGACGGCGGGTGCGTATGTTTGGTCAGACTAGCTATTTGGGGTACTAATGTGATAGTTTCGGAAAGTTGGGTATGAAAATTTAGAATGGACCATAGTTGGAGTACTGTTTATATTTTTTTCTTTTTTTTAAATGACAGACTTTTTAAAAAGTCCACAGACTCTTTAAAAAGTTGATAGATGGACTTCGCTATATTAATGTGTTGGACATTTTTTGTCGCTATATTAATGTGTTGGGCATTTTTTGTTTATTTTTAAGGGTTTTTGTCCATTTACACCATTTTTAGAGATTTTTTTCCCACTTACCCCACTAAGTTTTTTTAATTCCCTCTTACCCAAAACACTCTAAGGAGGTCTTCCCTAATACCCCATTAAGATTTTTTTTTTTGTTTTTATTATTTTTCTAATACCATTTTACTCTCACCTTTGTTACTTAGAGAGAGAGAGAGAGAATGGAAGAGAGAGAAACCATAAGAGACTTCGCCGGAGTCCGGTCACCGGTGCCGGAATCAGGTGAGCGGTCGCCGGATTCCGGTCACCGGCTACTACCCTCCGGAAAGTTTTTTTGCCCCCAATAGACGACTATCAGCCATGTATTGCCCCCCAATAGACGTCTATTGCCCCCAATAAAGGGGCAATAGACGTCTATCAACCATGTATTGCCCCCCAATAGACGTCTATTAACCATGTATTGCCTTCCCAATAGACGACTATCAGCCATGTATTGCCCCCTAATAGACATCTATTGGGGGCAATAGACATCTATTAGGGGGCAATAGACACCTCAATAGACGTCTATCAGCCATGTATTGCCCCCCAATAGATGATTATTAGCCATGTATTGGCCCCCAATAGACGTCGCAATAGACGTCTATTGCCCCCCCCAATAGACGTCTATTGCCTCCCAATAGACATTCAAAACTTTTTTTTTCCCTCTTTTTCTATCCCATTACTTAAAAAAAAATAAAAAATGATCGGCCACCCAGAAAATGATCTGGGCACCCACCTATCTCTCTCACCTTCAACTGTAGCAACAGTCTGCAGGTTTGCTACTAAAGGGATTGCAGCACCTTCACCTGCTCGAACCACTGGCCTGAACACCCGTTCCGATGAGACTGCAAGCGTAGTCGCCGACTTCAACGCCGGAGCCCAACACCGAAACAGTCGCTGATCTCTGGCCTGAGGTGGTGGTGATGCTGCTTGTCGATCGAAACGCCGCAGTCGGCTTTGCGGCCACTGGGATCGGACTACACAGGCTACGAAAAGGTTGAAACCAGCTCCAATGTGGCCGGATCGGACTGCACCGGTTGCGAAACCCACTCTAATGTCGCCGGCCTAATCCTTCACCGGAGAGGGGGTAACGATATCAGGAAGACTGAGGTCGGAGATGCAGTTGTTGACGACGACTGCAGTTGAGGTCAACGGCGGTGAGAGAGAGAGAGTTGGTGACGACGCCATGGTGGCCGGCCCGACTCTGGTAGGAGGTGGAGTTGGCGTCGGGGCTTTGCAGGCCGGGGAAGGCGGGGGAAGAGAGAGAGAGAGAGGAGACAGAATGGCAGTGGGTAATTTTTTAATTAGTTTGAGGGCAAAATGGTCATTTGAGCTTAAATTGTGTATCTGGGAACAAAAATCTGTTGCTGGGGTAAGTGGGGTAATTTTTACTTATTTTGGTGCTTTGGGTCAAGGACCCTATTTTTAAATACGTTGCAAATGTTAGGCGTGAATATCTCTTAGTAATGACTAATGAGGGAAATTTCATTCTACATTTTGTCCACACACTTAAACTACATAGGTACGTAGGTGGGCAACATTTATATGTCGATCAATTAATCAACAAGTAGAAAATAAAGATTTTTTTTTTTTGACAAACAAAGAACCAACCCACAAATTAAAATAATTACCAAAAGAACCAACAAAATTGAAATGAAAAACTAAAAAAATGTTAGTGAGCTGTGACATGTTGATAATTTATAATTCCAACATTATAAAGGTTATGGATTTGATTCTCAAGACATATGTAAGGGTGAGATGGACTAAAAAAAAAATTTAAAAAAAGGAAAAAAAAACTAAACAAATTAATATGGGCGTCATAATTACGATTTTCACTAATTTTTCTATGATTTTAAGGTGTGATTTCACCTCTATAAGCAAACTTGCTATTACACAAACTGATAAAAATCAAGTCTAAAAAAAAAAAATTATCCATGACAAACGTTTTTATGGCCAGTCCGGCCAGGTGACCAAAAGTAAGTCTAGCTGAAGTATAGTCTTCCTAGTTGCAAATAAAGCACCATTTAACTGCTTGCCAATACCTATAGAAAAAACAAAGTGAATTAATACAAATTTTGAGTCAGTTGAGTGATGTTTACCGGATCATCCAGTTTTAGAATATTTAAGGAATGATGACCATAAAATTCGATTGGTTAATATTCTTGTAAAAATCATTCCAAAAAAAAAAAATTAAAAATTGTACAATCAATGGGGAATATATATAATGTTGGTGGTTCAACTAATTTCTCATATTAAAGACATGCATAATGGATCAGAAAAACTAAAATACCTCAATACTAACTGGTCGCGCGTTATGGATGGTACATACAGGAATTCCAAGTTGGCATTGTCAATGCGCACAAGAAAATCATACAAATCGAGGAGAAACCCAGGGAATAATTCTTGAAGAGCTTCTACCACTTGTAATTGAGTCTGTGAATAAGCTAGCGAAGATACATATTATATATCTTTGGGGAAATTACTGGTCACTCCCTGTACTTTTAGGGCGTCGACAGTTCAGTCCCTGCTATCCTAATTTCAACAAGTTACTCCTCAAACATTCAAATCTCACACAATTTGGTCTAAAATGACTATTTTGCCCCTCCCTTCCTCTTTTTATTTTTTATTTTTCTCTCTTCTCCCCCCCCCTCCCTTTCTTCTAAAATTCATAATTAATTCATATAAACTCCGATATTTACGTTCCATATATGTACGAGATCGTATCAATGAGTTCTACAACTTTTATGCGGAACGTTTTCCCAAATTTTGTATGTATAAAAAGTCAATTTCCACGACCCCCCCTAAATAACATTCGTTTCGAAAATCCCCTTTCCTCTAAAACTCATAATTAATTCATACAAACTCTGATTTTTGCTTTCCATATACGCACAAGATTGTATTGACGAGATCTACAACTTTCATGAAGAAAATTTTTCCAAATTTTGTATGTATAAAAAGTCAATTTTCACTACCCCCTAAATAACGTTCGTTTCGAAAATTCTCTTTCTTCTAAAATTCATAATTAATTCATACAAACTCTGATTTTTTCGTTCCATACATGCACGAGATCGTATCAATGAGATCTACAATTTCATGAAGGAAGTTTTTCCAAATTTTGTATGTATAAAAAGTCAATTTTCATGACCCCCCCTAAATAACGTTTGTTTCGAAAATAAAATCGATACAAAACCGAATTTCTCGTACAACTACTTATGAAATAGTCTCAATATTCATAATTCAAATATTCTATATGTCTTGGGTTGAAATGTGCATAGTGAGAGAGAGAGAGAGAGAGAGAGAGTGTGTGTGTGTTGTTTAGGGGGCGGTCGTGAAAATTGACTATTTATACATACAAAATTTGGAAAAACTTCCTTCATAAAAGTTGTAGAGTTCATTAATACGATCTCGTGCATATAAGGAACGCAAAAATCGGAGTTCATATGAATTAATTATGAATTTTAGAAGAAATGAGGGGAGAGGAGAGAAAACATAAATAAAAAGAGGATGTGAGGGGCAAAATAGTCATTTTGGACCAAATTGTGTGAGATTTGAATGTCTGAGGAGTAACTTGTTGAAATTAGGATAGCAGGGACTGAACTGTCGACGTCCTAAAAGTACAGGGAGTGACCAGTAATTTCCCCTCTTTCTTTCAAAGACTGCAGTGTAATTTTTAGCCAAAAAAAGAAAAAAAGAATGTCATGTAATTTGGGTACATACCATAACTTCTTTTCCAGCTTTCCTGAGCGTCTTAACTATGCGATCTGTAATATTCCTGACTATTTTAAATATTGTGACCACATCAACTCTATTCTTTTGCTTCTTCTCTTTTCTCAAATATTCCGGCCGTTGCTCAGCTCTTATTTCATGAAGTCTTTCTTTCTCTTTTGTTTCCGTTTCCATATCCAAAACAACACGAAGAAAACCGTTTGAGTAAGCTCCGATCTTATCTTTTAGCTCTTCCATAGTATATTTGTAATACGGCCTATCTTTGTTGGACATGTTTCTCCACTTATTTTTCCACTCGCGACAAAGATCATGGTGATTAAGCCAAATCTTGGCCTCAAGGGGGAAATAGAACTTCTCCATTGATGACTGCAATGAAGGATGATACCACAGGTTCTTAAACCTTCAGAGTAAAGAAGAAGTAATCAATAAAGGTTAATACTTTGACTAATAATAAAAGAAACCAAAATATATACACTCAGGCTGCAGCAAACTCTTAAATTCAACTTACAGCTTTATTGAGGTTTATACTTTGAACAAAGTGTCTATACTCTTCAGCTCCATACGTGTTTGGGTCGCCAAGTAATTTCAAAACCAGATTTTCTCGAATTACTTCCCTGTATGTCACATCGCTGGCTGTTACTTCTCTCATTACACGAGTAGGTGGTGGAATTTTGTCGATCTTGAGTCTGTCGTCGTCGCCGATGTCGATATGCTCAGGTCTGATGAATCCATGCTTTATTCCTAAGGATTCCAATCGAGCGAATTCAACAATAATGGACCTATGCACAGTATACATATCAATGTTTTCAAATGCGTCGCCGAGGCGAGCCCTGGGCCTGCTCCGGTGTGAGGCGACCGGAAAAAGCCTCGCCGGATCAAACTTAGACGTGCTGCTGGAAAAGCGGTCGCCTAGGCGACGGAGCGTCGCTTTTTGCAGATGCGGCGCCTCAGGCGGGAGCTGAAGGAAGAAGAAGACGCAGGAAATTTTTTTTTTCTGTTTCTTTCGGTCAAAACGACATCGTTTTGACTTTTTTGTTTTGTTTTTGCTTTTGCCCCCAATACGTTGTCGTTTGCTTGTAGGTCTCTTTAACCTCAGAAATCAAAACGCAGTCGACATCTTTTAGAATGATAAGCGCCGCTGCTATGTCTACAAGGTACCATCTCAATGCTTTTTTCTTTTTTCTTCTTATTCAGGTTGGTTTGATTGATAAGTCTTGGCCCCATCTCAATTATTTTGTTAATGATCTTAGCAGGCTTTGATCACCAGAAGGGAACAAATGCTATGATGAATTGTTCTTTCCAAGCTTCTGCAATGATGAAAGTAAAAAAGGGCTTTTCAGTTTCCACCACCAGATAAGAAAGTGGATAAAAGTATGGTTGGCTTGTGATTTTAGATCAGTACCGTATTGTTTTTTTTTTTTTGTTCAAGTCTTGTTCAGTACTTTTTTTTTCTTTCATTGTATGGCTGCTGCACAATCAATTGCTAATGGTATTTTTGTTGCTGTTTGTGTTTGATGTGATTGATAACTGGATTAGCCATGAGTGAGAAAGGAGAAGATGGAAGAGACAAAGCATGGAAGTACACAAAAAAATTGGAAGGGGAGAAATACTTTAGATGTGTATTTTGTAATCAAGTATGCAGTGGCACTATATCTAGACTTAAGCATCATTTAGCAGGTGTTGCAGGTGGTATGAAAGCATGTAGTAAAGTCCCTGCAGATGTGAAGAAAGAGTACCATTTACTTTTGAAAGTATTTAAAGATGATAAAAATGAGAGAAGTATTATGCTACGTGAGATTGGGGTAGGAGTTGGTGGAGGAAGTAGTAATTTTGATTCTCATTAAGTGAAGAATGTGGGAGTAACCTAAGTAGTACTACAACTCAACCAAAAACTATAGGACCACTTGATAGATTTCTGTCTTTGGAGCCTAGGCAAACCGTATTGAATGAGGCTTACAAAAAAGAATTAAGGAAAGAAGTTTGTCGGATGGTTGGGCATTTTATGTTTTCTAGAGTGCTTCCTTTCAATACGGTTAATGATCCGTTTTGGTTAGCTATGGTAGAGGGAATTGCTAAGTATGGTGTAGGGTTCAAGCCCCCTTCTATGCATGAATTAAGAACTTGGATCCTTAGGGAAGAAGTTGAAGACATTGATAAGTATTTGTTAGTCCATAAAAAAGCTTGGGAAACATATGGATGTTCCATTATGTCGGATGGTTGGACCGATGGAAAAGGTAGGGTGCTAATTAATTTTCTTGTGAATAGTCATGTAGGTACTTTTTTTTTGAAGTCCATTGATGCTTCCGGTAGCATAAAAAATGGGTCTTTGATGTTAAAGTACTTAGATGATGTGGTGAGAGAAGTAGGGGAAGAGAATGTGGTTCAAATTATCACCGATAATGCATCCAATTATAAGAATGTTGGGATTAGGCTTATGCAAAGAAGAGAAAGGTTGTGGTGGACTCCATGTGCAGCTCATTGTATTGATCTTATGCTTGTAGTTATTAGCAAAATAACGTTGTTTGAGAAAACAATTAAAAGTGCTAGGCAAGTGGTCAAGTTTATCTATGGTCACACATGGGTTCTTTCTCTCATGAGAGAATTCACAAGCAATAAGGAGATTATTCGTCCGGCTGTCACCCGTTTTGCAACTTCCTTTCTCACCCTTCAAAGTATCTATAAGCAGAAGCAGCCTCTGCAAATGATGTTTAACAGTAAGAAGTGGATTGATGGCCCTTTTGTTAAAAGCCATGAAGCTATACAGGTTCGTGCAATTGTTCTTTTTCAGAAGAATTTTTGGAGTGATATTGCATTTTGTGTCAAGGGTGTGTTGCCATTAGTGTGTGTATTGAGGGAGGTTGATTCTGAGGTAAGACCTGCTATGGGCTATATATATGAATTGATGGATGCTGCCAAAGAGAAAATTGCATTTAGTTTGAGGAGGAACCCAAGACATTATCAGCCAATCTGGAATAAAATTGATGCAAGGTGGACTCCCCAACTCCATCAACCTTTACATGCTGCTGGATACTATCTAAACCCTCAATTTCATTATGAAGAGAGCTTCTCAAATGTTTTGGAAGTGAAGAAGGGATTGCATGAATGTATGGATCGGATGATGCTGTTTGATGAGCGCTTAAAAGCTGATATGCAATTAGAGATGTTTGACAAATGCATGGGAGAGTTTGGAACTAAGCTTGCAATGCATTCTAGAAAGATAAGGAGTCCAGGTAATGTCTAATATGTTGTTTCTTATAGTTTAAATGTTTATGATGAATTATTTGACATAAATAATAATATATATTTTTTTCTTTTCTGTTTCAGGAAGTTGGTGGGAGCGTTTTGGAGAGGAAACGCCTGAATTGACGAAGTTTGCTGTTCGTGTCCTTAGCCTAACCTGTAGTGCATCAGGATGTGAGAGGAATTGGAGCACATTTGAGTCGGTAAGGTTATTTGGTTAATTGTTATCAAGTGGAATTATATAATAGGTTGAATGTTTCTAATATCTAGTTTTTATTTTTATGTTGGTTTTAGATTCACACAAAAAAAAGGAATAGACTTGAACATAAAAGGCTAAATGCATTGGTTTATGTGAAGTATAACTCTTTACTAAGAGAGCGAAACATTAGAAGAAATGCAAAGAAGCTTGATCCTATATTGATGGAAGAAATTGATTCTGATGATGAATGGATTTCGGAGGTGGAAGAACCTGTTCTTCCGGGTGATATTTCTTGGCTTGAAGAGGATCTATTTGAGGTCGATGCTATAAGGAATGTGCCAATTGAATGTTATGAACAAGGTTTGTTAACTAGAGTGCCTATTCAAGTGGAGCCACAAGAGGACCCAATCTTGGATGATGATTTAGGATTTGATGGTCACGATCTTCATGCTTCTCACTCAACTTCTCCTAAAAGAAAAAATGATGAAAGCTCAAGTAAGTATCTAGTGATTGAAATCTGCTATTTAGTTTACTATATATTTATATACATACATATATCTATATATATCAAATAATTTCAATCTAAAATCTTATGTCTAGGTAAGGTAAGATCCAAGCAGAAAATGAGAAAACTTGCTGCATTACTTATGGATGAAGATGATGAGATAGAAGACCTTACTTTGCCTCCCTACACTCATGCAGCATTGATCAATGATGATTGTAATGATATTAATGTGGGTGTGGATGGATATGATGACTATGATTTGGAAGAATGAAGTGCAGTTGTTATTTTTGAATTAATATAGTATGAACCTATGTATTATTGAATTTAAAGTTATGAGAATGCTTATTTTGGAATCGTATTTAAATATATTCATATTATTTATGAATGTAATGTATTATTATAATAATTACGGGAAAGGCGGTCGCCTCAACGCCTTGAGGCACTCGCCTCGTAAGGCTCTAGGTGGTCGCCTTCGTCTTCGCTTTCGCATTTGAAAACATTAAAAATATATAAATTAGAAGACGAGAATATTTATCGTGCATGTAGTCTATCAGCGACAGCTAGCTTAAGAGCTGGCCAAGAAAAGTAAACAAAAGAAGTTTATCAGCTTAAGAGCTGTTGCAGCATGTTGAACAAACCTAAGGAATGCAATACACAAAGGAATGGGACGACCGTTTTGCTGCCATCGTGAGGAAACATGACTCTGAGCTATATAGTTGTCTAACGTCCGAGAACAGGTTTCTGCTCGGGGATTCACAGCATTCTTCTTTGCGGATTCGATCAAGTCAGAACGACGACGAGTATTTGCGGAACTTCCCATCAAGCTCACCCACAATTGATTGGTGTGTACGTAGAGAATCTCCTTTGAATTTACTACTAACCCATGCATCTTGTAGGTTTTATATATAGCCAACCTATTAAATCAAATCGGGAAATTATGTAGTCACTTCCTAATCCTATTTAAATTTGGGTTATGTTTCCTAATTTGATTATGTAGGTGAGATATGGAAAACCCTAGCCTCTGGAGCTCTGTGCTCCGTCAATGGCGGCCTATACCGGCCTCCCTTCTAAGCCATCTGAAGGTGGCGGAAAACCAATTTAGGTGCAGATCAGCGGCTGCCCTCCTCCGGTGACTTGCTCAATCCACCTTTGACTACTGATGGCAAATGGATGATGAATCGTGGAGCGTGTCGAGTCTGGCACATCATGGATTCTTTGCAATTGGAATTGGCTGGCGGCGGTACAGACGACAGGAGGCCGTTTTTTTTTATGGCGTCTGTGTTGCCAATGATTCTGATCAAATTGCACAGAAGAAGGTGCTCTCAGGGCGCTGATCTGCAGGCACGTTGGCAAGGTCTGTTGGTCTTGTGCATTGCACGGCGGCGATGTTGGCCTCGATCTGGACAGTCGCCGATGACGGAAATGGAGTGGTGTCCAATTCTGGCTAGGTGACAAAATAAGTTTTGGGGCCATACCAATTCGGAGGCCCAAAGCAAAATCAGATTTGGAGTCCAAAGCAAGGTGTGGGAGCATAATTGGAAAAGGGCTTTTGTGGACTCAACTATGGGCTCCAAGTTGGACTTGGGTTCTTTCATGTGTCAGACTAATGCGGTAGCTCTCTAGGGTTTGGGATTTGAGATCCTGGAGGTTGGATCCAACGAACTTTGTTAACGCCTGAGGCATGCGGTACTGGTGAATCTTCTAAGGGAGGATTCATGCTACTTTGTAAGAAGTGAGTACTGGATGTCTAATGAGTGGACCTATCGCTATATATCACCGTATGTACTACCACATCTTCTTGTTCTGTATCTAGATGACAACGAAAACGTATATAATGGTCATTCTGACTTGAGACTAGCACTTGTGCTAGTGATTTGTTAACACTCAAAAATTGTCTTTTGGATGCGTTACACTATGATTGTAGTCAACTGTATTGAGTTTCTATTCTATGAAGATAATTCCTTTATTAAAAAAAAAAAAAAGACTAAATAGTTATATAATTCAACTAGGACACATAACTGAAATTGAAATCCCTATTTCAGAAACTTAAATAATAGACAATCAAAAACAAGAAAACTTAAATACTACCGGCTTATTTGGGCTCTGGTTTTGGCCTCAGGTCATTGTAAATTTGTAACTGGTCAATGGATTATTGGCTGGGGTTCTCATTGTCTTTTTGGTGGAGACAACTGTTAGGCCTCGTTTGGTTCGCGGAAAGTAAGCATCAGGAAAGGAAAGTTGTTCCTTTCCTGTGTTTGGGATGCAAAAGGAAAGGAAATACTTTCCTGAAGCAAGGGAAAATAGGGGGGGAAAATGGTTCCTTCCATACTCCAAAGGAATCACTTTCCCCTCTTCTTTCCTTGCATTTATTACTCACAACATATTATTTTATTCCATTAATTACATACTTTTTAACAACTTTCCGGATAACTTTCCTTACATTACCAAACATCGGAATGAAAAGTTCTTCGGAAAGTTCATTTCCCTTCCCATGGGAAAGACAAAGGAACTACTTTCCTTTCCGCGAACCAAACGAGGCCTTTAAGCAATTTGTTTGGCATATATGGGAATAGAGAAGATCATTTAAATGGAACGGTGGCTGATTTTATTCAAGGACCTTGACCAAATACCCAAATTTAGTCCAACATGAACCCACTTTATATTTCCACTTGCCCCGTTTAACAACTGAAAGACTGTTTTAAACAAAACTCAATTAGAATAGCATCACCTTTGACAGAAATAACTTTTTAGTTGTTGTTCAACCGAGAGCCAATCAAAGTACACATCATATCATAGAATCAGGAAGATCGTCTCCAATGGTGCAAAGGAAAGATAAAGAACAAAAATCAATAGCCTTCTGAAATTGTACCGTATTCCAAAATGCTTGTAGTTTTTCCTTGGGGTTAGTAGAATCAATTGGCTTCCTACGCTGTGCATGTTTCACTATATTATGTCTCCTTAAACTGATGGGTGAAAGAAAAATTTGCAGAACATGTCTCACAAGGTGCCCTGAGATCCCTCACGCTTTCATAAATAGTGTATAGAGAGGGTCTCTCGTGTATGGTTGAATAATTAGTTGAGAGCCCTGCATGCATAAAAAATATGAGACATTCGGAGACATCTTAGACACTTTTAGCACAGTGTGTCGTAATTTAAGAGTCAAATCATAATTATTCATGGATGCCAATCCAAAAAAGAAGAAAAAACTGTGTCTGTGTATGTGTGTATAGCCAACTTAATTAATATGCAATTACAATGTTACAGCCAATTCATGAATTCATGGTCACTAAAGAAATCAATATAGTTTTGTGATTATGCGATTGAATAAACAAAGTTCAAATTCACATTTCATAGTCGCCAAATTAATTCAATTACCTTAACACACAGAATAAATGATTAAAATATTTGTATCTACATATCGGAATTTTGAAAAAGGGAGATATAGAAAATATCAGGGATAATGCTCTAATGTGGGGAAATTAGTGTCTAGAAGGCTAATTGCCCCAAAATAATCCCAAAAGCTAACAATTAGTCCTAGAAGGAATAGGAAATTAGTACCTACAAGGCTAACTTATATCAATAAATAGAGCGAGGGTTTGAACAGCGCAAACTCCAAATCACGAGAGAACATTGGCGAAAAAGACACAAACAAGTGGAATGGTAATGTCAGAAGTAGGAATACAACACAAACGGGAGCCATAAGTGCCTACTTGTAACACAAAAACAGATCAACATATCTAGACATGCCATGTCATAGATCTTCCCATGTGACGTTGCTGAACTTATTGGAATGGCAAGAAAGTAAACTGGTGTAAGGATGGATGATCGAGGTGATAGATAGGATGATCCAAGCTCATTGTATATGCATACCAATATGCTTGATCTCAAGGTATTCTTGGAGCAGTTGCCGTAATTAACCTTGTATATATATAAGTTGAACTACAACACAGTAGTTGTACATAGTTAATTATGAATGGCTTTGCAAGGCTTAGAACTCCGAAAATCTGAGATTTTAAGATCCCAAAAAACACATACTGAGAAAACATATGCATTGGCCTTATTAATAATCGAGGCAAACCAGTAAAGCAACCTTGTGTGAAAGGGAAGCAGTGAAGAGCTCAAGGTCTCCAATCGGGATGGCCTAGAATTGATCAGCAAGCTTAAGGGTCCTGTTTCCATTTGAACTTCGATGTGTACGTACTGTTTAAAGTAAGGACTTCTAGCTTGTAATTAAGTTGATCAAATGACGCTTTTGCCCTTGGTGCTTACGTCAATTACAGTCGACTACTCCTCAAAGATCAAAGTAGAAACGAAACGAAACGAAACGAAACTCCCTCCTTCCAGAATTCACAACCATTGTTCAAAAGGGATTGCCTCTTCCAGAAAACGAGATCTCCACTACTTTTCCATTTCGAGACATCAGTCTCTCTCCTTGACCGACCAAGATCAACATCAGCATCAGTCACGGCTTGGTACATTGATAGAATAAGCACTGGTATTTTCATCAAACAATTACTATTATTCGCTTTACCAGATTGTAAATTATATTGTATCTCTAAGGACAAGAAACCATCTGATTCAAATTGCTTTTGATTCATTGCAACTCCAATTCCAGTTTTTGGAAGTTTTTCTCTTTTACTGTTTTTGATATGCTTGGGTTTTTCTGTTATGGTTAATCCCCAATTGATATGGATTTTTAACTGTTTAGAAATTTTGTTTGTCTTCCTTCCACTTTGGAATCCGGTTTATTAATTGAAATTAAACATTTGAAGCTATTACTGTTTATATGTTTGGGTCTTTTGTTACAGTTCTGATATGTATTTTTATATTTTAGAAATTTTGTTTGTCTTCCAGTTTAGAATCTGGATGATTAATTGAACAGATTTGAAGCTACTTTTCTCGTGGTTAATAATTGAAAAGCCTTCATTAGATACTGGCTCACCTTGACTCTCTATTTGCAGGTGATTGTTTTGAGTGAGCGACAAGTTTAGTTTCCTGTTGTGACTGAACTGCTCTGCTTATTTTGACCCTGCAACACTCAGATCAAACTGCAAAATTGTGCAGCTGACTCTGTGAGTTAGTTTCTCAGACATTAAATCGTGGCTTGCTAGATTTCTTGAATTTAGTTTGTTATTTTTTATCAGATTGGTTGGTGTTGATTGTTAATGTATCTGATATGGTTTTGTTTTGTAAGCTTTGTCGAGATTCTGAAGGAAAGATACAGTCAAAGTTCAGTTCATTGATTTTTCAGTGAAGAAGAAAGAGGTGTAGCTTTTGGACTCTTTGCTGGAGCCTGGAGCCTGGAGGTAAATTTCATTTAATTTGGTTAGTTTTGTTTGCTGTTTTGATTATTGTAGTTTTGTACAGATTCAAGTTTGGGAGGAGAAAATAATAGAGTGGCTTTGGGTGTTAGTATATCCAAAAAAGAACTGAGGATTTTGAATATGTTCCCTCAGAGTTTTCAACTGAACCCTGTCTTCATTTTCAGTACTGATTATCGGTACCTATTTCATACATAATATAATTTACATCCTGACATTGCAAGATTATAACCCTAGAAACTTAACAAAGTAAACTATATCTGTTGAGTTCGATTTTTGATAAAATTTGCATCTTTTGTTTGAGGTGAAGAACAACTATATAGCTATTAGTTCGGTTCTCAGATTATAGGTTGTGAGGGACATGATTGCAGTTTTGTGATTGGCTTTTACCCTTTTGTTCTTTCGTCTTTAATCTGCTACTTGCCCATCTTTCTTGCTTTTGTTAACGTTCATAACAATCATAAAGAGGCTAGCTTTGTCATTTCTATGTGACTTTGATTGCTGTTTTGTTTGGCCATCTGAGTTATTTCAGAGAACACTTCTTATGGTTTGTTTTATATATGAAAATATGTACATATATACATATACACGTGATGAGTGAAATTTCACTGTCAGGTTTTAACTTTTAAACTTCTCATACGACAGTTCCTCTTTGGCATATGAGTAATCTCTTTACTATTAATTGTTGAAATGAGATTAATATGAAAAGTAAAAGAAAAGGCCAAACACTGATTCGTCATGTGTTTTCTATGATTTTGCTGTTCTGTCGAACTAAGAATGTACTTTTATGAATTAGCAAGTAGGCTTTTCTATACAGATGGCTGAATTTAAAGTGAGTATTTGAATGGTATGAATTTAGTATCATGTGATTCTAGAATAAGACTTTATTAACTAAAGATATGCATTGGTGTTTGAATAGCTTTATTCAGAATCTTAGATGGCAGAATCTGCTTTTTGTGAATTTTTTTTTTTGGTTCTTCTTCTTCTTCTGCTCCTCTCATACCATAAGTAGTTGGATATTGCTGGGGTTTCTGTTTTTTCAATCCTGTTACTGAAGAAAAGTGAGGAGTGAGGACAATGATAATATAACTATAATAAGTATTTGGGATGTTCATGGATAGATTGTTCAGTATTTGGGATGGTCTCACTCAATCCTTTCTTGAATCAGAGTATCTGTTGAGCATCTTGGTAATTTATATCTGATTGAAAGAGAAGCCATTTAAAATTTAGTTCTTTTTAGTTGCTATTTTCCTCAATGACGTGCCTTTCCCTTTCCCTTTCTATCTATATAATTGCCGGACCAACCCAAGATATCGAACCAACAACTTCCACGCGAAATCCTCTTAGGTTTGGAAAGAAGAGGAATGAATTGTTCAAAGCAAAACCAAGCAAGAACCCGAAAAGGCAAGTTTTAAAATCCTCACGTTAAATTTCCTTTCCACTTATTTTCTGCATTTTATATCTACTCTGTCCATTCAATTTAAGCATCCCTTAATTAATGACCCAATCTTTTATATATAACCTTCATGTGCTCTGTATATTTCAGTGACAACTTTGAACCATCAGATCAGACCAGCACAAATACATTGGCTCAATCTGACACCGAAGACCTTACCTAACCACTTCTACTTTGCAATATCTATGGATTTTTGTAATGCTAACTGTCCTTGAAAAACAATGTCATGCTATGTACATATAAGCACCGGTTGTCAGGACCATTCTATATAGTTTTTTGTAATGCTAATGGTCCCTGAGAAACAATCAACCAAGATAGCAGACATTTTGTACATTATTGATCAATGTACATAAAGCTTTTTGCTATTCTTCTTTGTTTTCTCATTCATTTTTTTTTTGCTACAATATACCAATTATTATTGCAACTAAAAGACCCGCAGCATCGCGTGGGCCTTTTTACCTAGTTAATCACTATTTCACAAGTGATATGACATCTTTCCCATTAATTCCAATTAGAAAACCAACCATAAAAAAAAGATCACCCAGAAAGATGGAAAAATAACTTTTCACCATCTATTATTGACATGCAAGGTAGCTAGATATATAGTATATCCTTGAAAAGACAAATCCTGCAAGCTAGTTGCATCAAGCCATCAACACCATGGCTTGTTTCAGGCTATGAAGATTCTGGTTTTGCCATCAGGACGAAACATTCTGCAAAGTCGGAGAACATGACAGTTCAATTGGCATTGGTGTTCCACGAGTTGATGTCAATGTTTGAATGTGCAATCTCTTTGACCTTTTGGCTGTTTCTTTTTCTTTTTCTTTGCTTTTTGACTGTTGAGATTAAAAAACTAAAATCAGGGGACTAATTATAAAGAAATGTGTATATGCGAATTTGGAAATGCTTGAAGCTTCAAAAATTTTCAGGACAATGTAGTTGCCTTCAAAAATTATGTTCCATGCATCGATAAGTAATTTCCACTTTCTACCAAAGTACCGAGTAAAAGAAAGCACAGAAGTAAGAAAAAACCTTCTCTCTGCAGCTTCTTCGTTAATCAGCTCCTCATAACTTGCCTTAGCTTTTTCTTCCAGCTGAGAAATGTATAATGAATACAACATTTAAACATAAAAACGACATAGACGACGTGGAAGTAAAATCACATAAAGTAAGAGAGAGATTGCCTTACCAACTTGAAATGATTACGCTCCTTTTCTAACTGATTGAGCAATAAAAAACAACCAAAAAAAAATACCATAAACAAACTAGTCAGATCAAGTAGTAATGTAGTACATGTTTCAATCAGACATAAATAATGTCTGCATTTAGTATCTGATATTGAAAGATTGACATTTTAAACTGAATGAGAAAATAAGAAAAGAGCTTATCAGAAAAAAAAAATACCAATTGCCTTTCCAATATAAAGCTGGTATAAGCAACTACGTCAATAAGGCCAATATCATCTTTGTTCTCCTCAAACATAGACTGCTTCACTGATGAAAATTCACCCAACAGAAATGTTCCTTCACTTGCTTTATCTAAAATAGAAAACAAATCTTCAACAGTTATGGGAAACCTAGAAGATTTAGCTTCGACAATTTCCTGCAAGAAAATAAACATGTACATATAACATCCATTAACAAACAAAAAGTAATAACAAAGGAATTGATAAGCGTTTTAACATTTGCATCCAATTTCTTAGTTAAACACAAGTCCCAACAAACGCATATGTATATCAAACACAATAATATTCAAATAGTTAAAAGTGGAGTTTCAAAATCACAACGACGAACATGTATCACAAACACAATAATATTCTTTTACCAAGAGGGCAGAAGCAGCTGTGAAATAATTACTCTCCCGAGTAAGATAAGGGTCTTCATGTTGAAACTTGCTAGCAAGACGAGTTTTGAGTTGTGAGGTACACTTGATTAAATGTGCATATATCTGAGCAAATTCTTCCAAATCCTTCAGTACTTCCAAATCCTTCTTTACTGAAGAATCTGGAACTTTGACTTGAGCTAGAATAGCATCACCTTTGACAAAAAGAACTTCTTTTTGTTGTTCAACCGAGAGCTAATCAAAGAACACACCATAGAATCAGAAGGAGTCTCCAATTAATGATGCAAAGGAAAGATAAAGAAGAAAAGCCAATAGCCATCTGAAATTGTACCGCATTCCAAAATGCTTGTAGTTTTTCCTTAGGGTTAGTAGAATTAATTGGCTTCCGACGCTGTGCATGTTTCACTATATTATGTCTTCTTAAATTGATGGGTGAAAGAAAAATTGCAGAACATGTTTCACAATGTTCCCTGAGATCTCTCACGCTTTCGTAAATAGTGTATAGAGGGTCTCTCGTGTATGGTTCCATAAGTAGTTGAGAAGAAGCCCTGCATGCATCAAAAATATAAGACATTAGGAGACATCTTAGGCATTTTAGCACAGTATGCACGCCATAATTCAAGAGCCAAATCATAGTTAGACATGAATGCCAATCCAAAGAAGAGGAAGAAGAAGAAGAAGAAGAAGAAGAAGAAGAAGAAGAAAAACTACAATATGTATATATATTATAGCCAACTCAATATGCAAATACAATGTTACAGCCAATTCATGAATTCATGGTTATATATGCACTACTCGTCGGAAGCGCTTAATTCTTAGTTATATATTTTTGTATTGACATGCTTTAGTTTCACTATTTCATTAATTTTCTAAGTTAAGAATTACTCTAAAAAGAAGCAATTGATCAGAGTGCGAGCAACAATTTACCGGTTTGTATTGCTCTTGCCAGGGACATAGAAATTGAAAACTATGAACCAATCATATTGCTCTTGCCCAGTACATAGAAATTGAAACTATGAACCAATCCTATTGCTTTTTCCCAGTACATAGAAATTGATATAAGTACTGTGTTTGTGTCAAACTATATGCGCCAGTCCAAGCACGTACAGCACCGACCCAGATGGTCAGTGCTAGTTTCCAACCCCAAATACCAAAACAAAGAATGAGAAATTACCTGGCTAGTAGAGAATAACGAAAGATTGAGGTCAGTTCGAAGTAAGAATTAAGTCAAGGTCAGTTCGTCTTCAGAATGAGGAGGAAAAAAAATTAAAGATGTCAAAATCTCACCTCTAGAGAGTGGATTTCTGATAGGGTTTGGTATTTATAGCAAGCACTCCAAAATTCCACAGAATCAATCATTTAATAAAATCCTATAAAATCCTTGAACTTTTGAATACCACAAGATTTAAGAGGATTTTTTAAAATCTCAATTAAATACCACAAGATTTTAAAAGACTTTTAAAATACAAAATGAGTCTATTCTAATTGAATACACCCCCTTATTTTTGGTAAGTTCTT
Source organism: Rosa chinensis (assembly GCF_002994745.2). NCBI lineage: Eukaryota > Viridiplantae > Streptophyta > Magnoliopsida > Rosales > Rosaceae > Rosa > Rosa chinensis. The sequence goes on along the minus strand of NC_037088.1, from coordinate 64,614,313 downwards.
TCAAGTTTAGTTACTTGTTCATCAAGGATTCTAGTTAACGTGTAGAAGGTGTTCATCAAGGATTCTAGTTAACGTGTAGAAGGTGTCCCGAGTGAACACTGCACAAAAAGAAACAATAACAAAAGTTTTCTTACACTCGCAAATTTACCAAATGATGTTTCAGGTTTCTCTGCCTATGGACTTTTTAGGTTTATATGCTTATGAGATTCCTCTTATTTCTATTTATAGCTCTGTTTCTGTTGAATTTCAAATTGACTAATTTAGGATAGATTGAGCTTTACCTAGGGATAAGGGGAATTGTTCTATTCTTTTCAATTCTCACTTTAAGAAAACTAAGGGCAAACACCATGGGAGAATTTAGGTGTTAAGGAAATAGTACTTGAAACATTAACAGGGTGAGTAGATTGTTACATGTTCAAGCTGTTTAAGATATGCACGATACGAAAGAGTGTTTACAAATCGGTCACAATCTACTTTTCAATCGTACGTTTTCAAACTCATGTATTACAATCTATTAAATTTTTGATAAGCATTAAATAAAAAAGTATTAGCGACTACAAATCTCGTGGCATCACACTGATTCGATTGCTAGTACATTATTACATCTCGTCTTTGGTATCTTATGGCCCTCTCTTCCATGGACTAATACGCGCGTGGAACTCTTATACATGAAGCATTTACATGGTGATGCTTGATTAAGCAACCCCTTTACACTTGGAGGGAGGGACGCATTACATGGTGAGACTTGCTTGAACGAAATTGGAAGGGAAATTTCTTCAGGATTGTTTGTGGAAGCTTAAGCTCACTTCTAATCATGATCGAGTCTTCCCGTGCACTACAAGGTTCGTCCATGATTATTGAAAGCTTAGCATACCTATCTTTCTTGCAAGCAACCTTCGAAGTGCACGTTTGAGCTGGTATAAAACGGAATTCCTTTACTTGATCCCCTTTAATTCCTTTTCCACTATAACAACAAAGCAAAGCGCTGTGCTCTTTTGGAAAGGTTGGTATTCTCCTCTTTCATACATGCTGCTTTCTAACTCTGTTTTCTTCTGTTTTTGATGGTTATGACTTTTATTCTCCTATATAACCTCATTTGTTATTCCTCAACGTGGTTTTTTTTTTATAATATTTAGCTTCACAATTTCACAAGACGAAATGACGCAAAAGCTTAGTGCACGCATCCGAAAGTTTATTTCTTGTACTGGTAAAACCAAAAGTTTTTTGGTGTACTTATCATTCATAATTTATAATCCCTATTTTTCGTTTAAACTGTACATATATCATGATAAATCATGAACACAAAATTATTTATTTTGAAGCATCATCAAGACCCCTTGGCACACCAAATTCTTCAATGGGAGTGGATGTAACAGAAGAATACGCTAATGCCTTCCGCACCGAATCCTACCTCGACTTTTGGACACGTGTCGTCACGCTATCCAATGCTGATTCCACCGGCTCCAAGCTTATTCAAATGGAGTCGAGAACTGCGGCTCGGCTCCCATCCTATCGGCTCTTCGTGGAGCATCTTTTGGATCCGGATCAAACCATGATTACTCGGATCTTGGCACTGACCCGAAACCACCCAAAGAACCATGCACTTCTATCCGACTATTTTACCCAAACCGCAGATGCTTCCGCCCTGTGTGGTCTCCTACTAAAAGATATCGACCGTACACGTGTTAAATACCGTACCATCAGAACTACACTTCAGTCTCTAAATAAATGTCTAGCTCCTACGACACTAAACCAACTAACCAAATTCTCTATTGTTTTATCTCCCAAACGAATTCAAAGTATTCAAGTTAGATGCTCTGATTTGTTGAAACGGCTTGAGTTAACTCGCAATAAGACTCGAGCTAAGCTAAGTCTCACAGGCAAATTCCAAACCGGATCGGCTATCATCTTGGTGGCAATAACGACTACACTAAGTGTAATTGTTGTCACGCATGCACTTGCACTAGTTGTAGCTGCACCAACTCTTATAGCAACCTCACTCGACCTGGCTTCGTCGAGGAGACTAGCTAGGATGGCGGCTCAGCTCGATGCGGCTACCAAGGGAGCTTACATAGTAAACAGGGATTTGGAGACGGTGAGCCGGCTCGTGGCTCGGCTAAACGATGAGCTTGAGCACATGCGCGGAATGGTTCAGTTTTGGGTGGAGCGCGGCGAGGAGGACTGGCTCCAAGCCGGCGGCGAAGTAGCACGCCAGCTGAAGAAAAATGATTGTAGCTTTAGACAGCAGCTAGATGAGCTGGAGGAGCATTTGTATCTGTGTTTCATGACTATAAACCGGGCTAGAAATCTTGTAGTGAAGGAGATTCTAGATCCCGGTCAGACCACCAATTCACATACCACATTAGCAATGTAGTAACTAGTAACTATAAAAAATAGTCACCAATTGTAATTAATTTTACACTTCAAGCAGCTAGAGATTGCTTACAAATAGTATCCATAACCTGTTGTCTTTCATACACATGCATCTGGTCATGATAGTAATTGTACGATGGATCCATTCAAAGCAGGCAGACAAATATGGAGCAAAACTCATCTGTAAATTTAAAGGCACATGCGTGATACATCCATCTCATATATGTTGCAAGAGGGCAGACGACAGATTAAAATTAAAGCTAGCGACTTGCCTTTTCTCTTTCTCTAAAATCCCTTCATCATGCATGCTTGTTAACAACTACGTAGTGTTCTATTTATGTGAGGTGTCCCTGTGAGAACGTACATTGGATAAAATTCGAACGATACAGAGAAATAACTTAGCTAGATCGAGTGTATCATCTACTTGTCAGCGTGCAAATCAACCGAACGGATCGGAAATCAAATAATATGATTCATGAACCAAAGTTTGGTACGTACCGTAGGTGGTGAGTTCCATCGATCACTATCAATCCCAGAGCATCAACCCAGCTGGCAAGCTGTGTATACTTGCTTCTAATATATAGATCCATATGCATCATTAATTATCTGTAATAGTATGGAGCTCTTGGTCTCTATTAATTGAAACCGGACTGGACCTAGGCGTTTCATTGATTGCCACCTAAACAGCAAACACTAAAACTTGATCCGTGTTAAATATGGATGAACAGTGTCCTTATCGATCTGATCTGAAAATGAGCTACTTAATCACGCATCGGTATGAACGGAAAAAGTGCTTGTCCATTATGCGTAACACATTGCATACATAAATGGTCTGATGTTAACAAAAAAGACATATCATGCATGAATTCGGTATAATGTGAGGTTAAGGGTCCGTTTGATGTTCTGTTCGGATAGAATACCACTTGGGCTCAATTTTAAGAAAAGAGTTGGAGGGGAGCGGTCCTGCCATGTGACACACTTGCACCATCTATTCCATTCAAGGGTACTAAAATTTTGCATCGCCAACCACCTTCTCTGTCCTTCTGTCTTGGGCATAAAAAATAAAATTCTTTAATTATTTTAAACTTATACAGGTAACAATAGACTGAACGGTTAGACGAATTTGATGATTCAACTGTCCCACTAAAAACAATACGGCAGATAGAAATGCTAAAATATATATCAAGTGTTTTTGCGTGAAATGAAATAGCAAACGAGCGATCACAAGTTTCTTCCTTGGTTAGTTAACTGTTTTAAATGAATGGATAGAGATTGAGGAGACGGTGTCAACACTTCTTGCTGAATTTCAGCCAAATTTTGGACCATCCATGATCCATCATATTTCTACAGTTCGACCTACCATTGCCACTTTTAGTACCTTTCTTTGCTCAAACATCGCTGGTTCTTAAATTGCATATTGATTGCTCACATCCCTAGTATTGCTTCCAAAGTCCATTGATTTGAATTTAAAAGGCCTGTATCACAAGTGTCCATGGAAGTTTTAATTGCACATTATTATGCGATCAACCACCGTCGCATGACAAGACTAATTAAGTTTCTAATAAAATGACCAACTATCCCCAACCAAGTTCATCAAAGACGTTAATTGATAGCATGTACATCCTTTCTTAATGTAGATAGATAGTCAGTCAATCATAAACACAAAAGTTTTAACAGACCAATATTAGGTGTCAAGAAAAATTATTTAAAGTAAACGGTAAAATTATTTTACTTCTTTCAAATTTACACATAAAATAGTTTATGTTTTCGAAATTATAATTTAATTACATGTATCCTCGTAGTCTATATTTAATCGATTAAGTCAATTTTTAACTAATTCATCAATTTCTTCATACAGTTTTGCCAACTCAAACTATTTTTCGGCATTTAAATCATGCAAGAAACACAACATATACATGGCCAAAGCTAAAAGTTGACTATGAGTAGTGGACTCGCATCAACTTATGAAGAAATGGAGAATTAGTTTATTAATGATTATGATTAATCATATTGGAGAGAATAAATGCATATGTGATCAAATCATCAAATTAGATGATCGGAGACACAAGTGATTTTAAGTGTATAATTTAAGGAGGTAAAATGAACTTAACCTAGTTAACAATTATACCAAATACTTACTTAAGGTAGGGAGATTTAGAAGCATGACAAATACCTAACAAATTATTCATGAACAAATATTCTTGGATACAAATTATTGAATATTAAGAGCAGTTTATTAAGTGTACAACACAATTTAGTCTAAATAATGATAGTGAATTGAGTTAGAATTAAGTAAGCTAGGGCAACTGTGTTGGTTCACCAGTATCTCCAGCGATAAATTAAACTCAAACACAAATTTCCAGGCAATTGATGTTGAAAGTGGATTTACTGCACCACCACACCCCGCGGCTCCACATAATTGTTCACCCTGTGAAATAAAAGAAGGGCATTAATGGATCACAACCCCTAGCATGAAATCCATAATTGCATCCCAACTACACACCTGGAAAATAACTTGTTATAAACTTATAACCCTCCCCTCTCTCTTTTTCTCAAACCCTTACTCATTCACCACACCTCACACTTCTCTCCTTGATCTTCCTCACCATCTCAACCATGGCTTCAGAAACTCCCAAGGTGAAACTCACCGGAAAAACCCATGTGAAGCCGAACAAGAAGCTCGGGAAGAAGGATCATTGCCAGCTGGTCACCTTCGACCTCCCCTACCTGGCCTTTTACTACAACCAGAAGTTACTGTTTTACAAGGGCAGTGACTTCGAGAACATGGTGAAGAAGCTCAAGGAGGGCCTTGGGGTGGTTCTGGTCGAGTTTTACCAGCTGGCCGGGAGGCTCGGGAAAGACGAGGAGGGAGTTTTTAGGGTTGAGTATGATGATGACGTGGAGGGCGTGGAGGTTGTAGAGGCCGTGGCGGAGGAGATTAGCATAGCTGATCTGGAGGTTGAAGAAGGAACTAGCTCTCTGAAGGAGTTGATTCCTTATAGTCTGGTCTTGAACTTGGAGGGCATGCAGAGGCCTTTGTTAGCTGTTCAGGTAATTATTGGTTCATTACTTCTATATGTGATTAAACCCTAATCTGATTTGTGCTGAAATTACTTCCATAGTGTACATGCACTAAATGACAGGAGTAAATATAGAGTTTAATTAGATAGTCCCCCACAGCCACATGTAGTGGCATGGGTTCTAACTGCCTAGTATAAATATATGCAACCTCTAATTTGTTTTTATTTTTGTTGTCTTTCTACTCCATTACATCTAACTCAAACAATCATGATCTACTGGTCAGCAAATGATCATGGATCATTTGATCAGTCACCGTCTTATTGAAATCGGACGGTTGACAGATAAGTGATCGGCTGACAGATAATTGATAAAATCTAAAATGAGACTGACCAAATGATCCATGGTCAATTGCTGACCAGGGGAATGAGACTCTTAAGTCAAATAGTGAGAGTGATTGTTAAGTTAAATCATGGTACAACAGTCCCGCAAAAAAACACATATGAGATCTATTAGATCACAATAATTGATTTGAGTCTCCATCTTTCCTAATGTAGACAAAAGAAAATACAACTCTATTTTCTCATCACTTTTAGACAAAATGATCATTAGTTGAAGAAGATCCATATGTGAGAAATATGCAGGCTTTTTTTCCTTCTTCCCTTTATTTTAACTTCTGTTTTTGTTTTTTTATAGTAACTTTAGCTTCTTTGTTAATGACCCTTTAATTGGATGCGCGACACCCAGCTAACCAAGCTGAAAGATGGAATCGCAATAGGGTGCGCCTTCAACCATGCGATCCTGGACGGCACCGCCACGTGGCACTTCATGAGCTCCTGGGCCGAGATCTGCAACGGGTCCCCCACCATTTCGACCCGGCCCTTCCTCGAACGCACCAAGGTCCGAGACACGCGCGTGAAGCTCGACCTCTCTCCACCTCCATCCAACGGCAACGGAACCGCCAACGGCGCCTCATCCAACGGCAACACATCCCCACAGCTCAGGGAGCGCGTCTTCAAATTCTCCGAATCCGCCATCGACAAGATCAAGTCAACAGTCAACGCCAACCCCCCATCCGACGGCTCAAAGCCGTTCTCCACCTTCCAGTCCCTCTCCGTCCACATCTGGCGCCACGTCACCAAGGCGCGAAGCCTCAAGCCGGAGGACTACACCGTCTTCACCGTCTTCGCCGACTGCCGGAAAAGGGTGGACCCGCCAATGCCGGACAGCTACTTCGGCAACCTCATCCAGGCAATCTTCACCGTCACCGCCGCCGGACTTCTCTCCGGCAACCCGCCGGAGTTCGGCGCCGGCGTGATTCAGAAAGCCATTGAGTCCCACAATGCCAATGCCATTGAACAGAGGAACAAGGAATGGGAGAGTGCCCCGAAGATCTTCGAGTTCAAGGACGCCGGAGTGAACTGCGTGGCGGTGGGGAGCTCGCCGAGGTTCAAGGTTTATGAGGTGGATTTCGGGTGGGGAAAACCCGAGGGGGTGCGAAGCGGGTCGAATAATAGGTTCGATGGGATGGTTTACTTGTACCAGGGGAAGAGTGGAGGGAGGAGCATTGATGTGGAGATAAGCTTGGAGGCTGGAGCTATGGAGAAGCTAGAGCAAGACAAGGAGTTTCTTCTTCCTCTGGTTTGATGAAACTGTCTAGTGTGGTTTTAGTTTGAAGCATGCATGGTATGTTATAATAAGGATCAGGACAACTATGTGTTATGTACCTTGATTGTAATTGTAGAAATGCGTGCTAGTATTGGAGATTTGGAGTGTTTGCTTTGATGAAATATTGGTTGCAGAGATGGGAGATATCCAATCCAAAGTACTATTGAGGCTATATGTAGACGATAGAGCAGACCAATTTCTAAAACTAATTAAGTAGGCATATCCATTGGATTCAACCACATATCTAAGAGAATTATCCGACTACGAGAGTGTTGACATTCTTTGCTGTGCATGCCAAGCACTCATTGCTAGAGTTGCAAGGAAATAAGAAAAAAAGTGATCGAGCTCATGCCGTGTACAATATTTCAAAACCAGTAAGAGTAAAATTTGCTTGCGAGTCCTCAATCACTACCATGCCAATCTCTGTAACAAGCTCAATTTCAGAAAGTGCTGTGCTTCACTCTGTTCCAGCACCATAATTTTTATCCCTAAGAAAGAAGAAGCAGATGTAATTACGGACTACAGGCCAATTGCTTTAGCTAATTTTGTGTTCAAGGTAATCACCAAAATTCTAGCTGGCAGATTGGGTCTGATTGCTGCAGGGATTGTCTCCCCAAATCAAAGTGGTTTTGTTAAAGGAAGAAATATAGTGGATCCTATTGCCTTGACTTCATAAACCTATTGGATAGAAGTTGTCATTGGGTAACATTGCCGTCAAGTTTGATGTAAGTAAAAAGCTTTTGACACTTTGGACTGGCATTTTTTGCCAAGAGTCCTCCGCGCTTTTGGTTTCAATGAAATCTTTGTTAATTGGATTAACCATATTTTACATTCAGCCAAATTATCTTAGTAAATGGTCAAGCTTGTGGTTTCTTTGAATGCTCAAGAGGAGTACAACAGGGAGATCCGCTCTCTCTGCTGCTTTTCTGTCTAGCTGAAGAAGTCTTGAGTAGAGGTTTGAGTCAATTGATCTCCAAGAAAAAACTGTCATGCATTGCGGCGCCGAGAAGAGTTTCTCCCCCTTCACATGTCTTGTTTGCAGATGACATCATGGTTTTTGTGCAAGGTTGCCCACTAAAGTTGAGAAATTTGATGGATTCTTGTATGAATATGCCTGTAACTCTGGCCAGGTTATTAATAAACAAAAGTTCTCTTTGTTTTTGGGCAGATATGCAGCTAGAAGACTGCACTCTATTAGTCGCATCAAAGAAGGAAGCCTGCCTTTCACGTATTTGGGAGTTCCAATTTTCAAAGGATGTCCTAAGCAAGATTTCTTCTATGCCATAGCAGATAAAGCACGTTGCAAGTTATCTTCTTGGAAAAGGCTACAACTTTCACAAGCTGCAAGGCTCCAGTTAATTACTTCAATTATTCAAAGCTTGCTAATCTACAGTTTTCAAGTTTATGAATGGCCCAAACCGTTGTTGACAAAAGTTCAAGGTTGGACAAGGAATTTCTTTTGGTCTGGTGAAGTGGTGATCTCCTGAATGAAGGTAATACTTTGGTGGCCTGGAATCAGTGTTGTGCACCTATTGCTCATGGCGGGCTGGGATTGAAAAATTTATTCTTGCTAAACAATCCACACTGCTAACTTATTCTTGCTAAACAAATCAGTGGCTTGTGGGGGATGGGAGATCGATACATTTCTGGACTGATAATTGGTTGGGCTCCTATATGGTCTCATCTCAGGGCTTAAACATAGAGTGCTCATCTTTCTTGACAGAAAAAGTAGGTGATTATATTAATAATAGAGTGGTCATTGTCTGCGCTCTTCTCCTCTTCTTTTTCTGACTTAGCTGTGTATATTTTAAAGAGAAAAATTCAGGTACCGTCCCCAAACTATGCTGCCAAGGCCAATTTGATACCCGAACTCTCTAAAGTATCAATGTGATACCCAAAGACCTATATTGGCATCAACGTGATACTTCCGTCAAAAAAATCCAACGGCTCCGTTTGTTTGCTGACGTGGCAAGCACGTGGGCAAAAAAAAAGGGTAAAATAGACTTTTTACCCTCTTTTTTTTTAATTCATTTCTTTTTCTTCTTCTTCTTCTTCAACCTGACTCTTCTTCTTCTTCTCTCTCCACCTCCTCTCTCTCCTCTCCTTCTCCACCACCCAAACCATCACTAACCCCACCGTCCACAAGCTCCAGTCCTTAGACCCAAATTAGTAAGCTACGCCTGCAATTTCCACTCGTCTCGCTCAACAACTCGGCGGCCCCAATTTACGCCGACGGGTCGTTAATCATCTCGGCACCAGGTTCTTCGACCGGTATCGGTCAGCAGCGCGGGGGGGGGGGGGATCGGTGCAAGCAGTTGAGGCTCCCGTGAAGGGGAGTAGGTGAGGCTCCGGTGAAGGGGAGCAGGTGAGACTCTGGTGCAAGGCAACGGCGGTGCTGCAGTTCCTGGGCGGTGCTGCAATTCGCTGGGTTGGACTGGAGGCCCGTGTGGGCTGGCGGGGACGAAGGACGAGGCCGGTCCGGCTGTGTGGGATGGCTGTCTGCAGAGGCCGGTCTAAAGAGGGGGCGGATCTGGGCAAGAGAAGAAAAAATCCTAAGGGGGGCGGGGGCGGATCTGGGTTCGATTGGGAGCTTCAGCAATTGAAACTTCAGGAGGAGAATGATGGTGTTGAATTCAAGCCATGGTGGGCTGGAACTGAATAAAAGCATGAGCTGCTGGTGGGTTTGACCCCCAACTAAGAAGTGACTGCATGAATGAAGTTTTTAGTGGTATTTGCTAGTACATAACTAGAGAAAACATGGCGTGTATCTCATCAAATGACTCAAGATGCTTGGAACCCTTTCCTTCAAGGATGAGGAAATGCAGAGCTGCCTGGATTGAATTGGATATGAACTCAGATATTTTCTTGGGGCTGAACCTCTCATCTGGGGGAACATATATATCCAGCTGCATATTTGAGGAAGAATCTGTTGTTCTTTGGATTTCTGATGATCAAAGCTCCTGGAGTCCCGAAGTTTGGCTCAACATGGAACTTGACATTATATGTTGTAGTTCTTTCACCACGACTTGTTTTGGTTTTTCCACATTTGAGCTAAAAAAAAACAAAAACAAAAAAAGAAGGAAGAAAAAGAAATGAAAACGAAGAAGTAGGAAGAAAAAGAAATGAAAAGAAAAGGAAAAAAAATGAATTAAAAAAAGGGTAAATTGGTCATTTCACTTTTTTTTGGGACCCACATGCTTGCCACGTCAGCAAACAGACGGCATCGTCAGAAATTTTGGACGCAAGTATCACGTTGATGCCAATATAGGTCTTTGGGTATCACATTGATACTTTAGAGAGTTCGGGTATCAAATTGGCCTTGGCAGCATAGTTTGGGGACGGTACCTGAATTTTTCTCTATTTTAAATATTTCGCTCCCTCTGCATGACATGCCAGACACACCAATCTGGTCATGCTCATCAACAGGACGTATGTCAGCTAGGGATGCTTATCAGTCCATTACCTTCTGATGACAGATTACAAAGGCAGGGCTACTCACTCTGCTCTAGATGTGATTTTTGTAGAACTGACAGTGAATCTCTTGATCATCCATTCTTCAATTGTAGATGGATGCAAGATTTTTGGAAGTGGGTGCTTTGGTTTACATTGTTGTTACAACCACAGATGATTCATCATTCTTTTCTTTCAAGGGAGTTGCTTGATTCACTTAATCCTGCAGCCAGAAAGATGAGGTACTTCACTATATGTAATGCGATCTGGCGCACTTGGACATAGCGAAATAAAATCAGGTATGAGGGTAGTACTTTCATTTTTCCTAATTTTAAGCACTTTTTCTTGCTCTCTCTCAAAAACTCGGCGTCATTGTATTTTTCTCCCTCCAATCTACCTCTTCGGGATCCTTGCCTATTTTCAAGTGCCTTGGTTTATAACCATTATGGCTTAAAGCACAAGATTTATTGCGGTCTGCCGTCAACTTCCGCCATTTGTTTGGCTAAAAGCAAATAAAACACGTACTTACGTTTTTTTCAAAAATACTTCCATACTTCGTATTTTTTGAAAGGACTCGTTAAATCTTCCTTACTTTTGAAGCTAAAAATACACGATTTTTTTCTTCCATATTTTACCCATATTATTGAACAAAAATAAATATAAATTAATATTTTTAATTAAAATTTTTAATTATTTAATTAATTAAAAATATTTTGCCAAACTTTTCAACGAACTAAACCAAGTGGTGTGGTGTGCTGGTCAAACGTCCTAGTCTGGAACCCCCAGGTCTAGCATTCGAATCCCAGTTCCATCTCATGGCTAGCAGATTTGAGGGATCCTTTGAGTTTTTTTTTTTTTTTGTGCAGGGATCCTTTGGGTTCATGTGTCTGCGGTGTAGTGGAATAGTCTGGCTTTCGCCGCAATAACGGTGTAGGTGTTGGGATACTACTGCATGGGTGTGTGAGTTACTAACCTATAACTTCCCGATAAAAAAAAAAACTTTTCAACGAACTATTTGATAAAATGTTCGAATAATACACGTACATATTTTTCGCATATTATACACGTCCCGTTTTTTACTAACTATGTTTAAGGGACCTCAGGCAGCTGGTTTTGGAGGAGTGTTCAGGGACATTGATGAACTGTTTCAAGGTGTCTTTTCACACAAGGTTTCGACTCAAAGTGCAATAGAGATGGAAATTCTAGCAGTTATAGAAGCTCTTAATGTAGCCATGGCATGTGGTTGGACTAATATTTTGCTTGAGACGGACTCCGGTGTTGTGGTGCACTATTTCAAGTCTCCTAACTTGATTCCTTGGAAGCAGAAAGTGGCATGGTTAAATTGCATGGTTTTCATCTCTTCTATACATTTTAAGGTAACTCATATCTATAGAGAAGGTAATGCTTTTGTTGACAAGCTTGCAGATTATGGTGCTAATAACATTGGTTCTATTTGGTGGCGAAAGTTGCCTAGCTTTGTTACTCGGATTTATGGTAGAGAGATTTGTATGCTTACTACTTTTCGCTTTAATTAGTATTTTTGTTTTTTTAGCAAGACTGTTGATTATAGTTGGACTTTGTATATGTTCTCTTTTTGTATTTGTCACGTGAAAGTGGTTTAGGTCTAGTCCCCCACTTCCTTTTGTACTTATTTTTCTTCTATCAATAAAATTTTGAATAAGAACGATGAGTTAGCCCTTATTTTGCTTTCCTAAAAAAAAAAAAAAAAAATGTTGTGCTTCACTCATATAGCTACCTATGCTTGGATCTGCTATGCTGATCCAGGGCAATGTGGTTGAGGAAACGGCGCCCGCATTTGCCACAAACAGCAATAAGGCTCTTGTTTCTCTCATCCTTAGGCAACAAATGATCAGCTGCGAGCTTCTTCTCGTGCCCATGTGGCTTTGGAATGGGAAGCTTGGGATGCTGATCACTAATATGTCTCGCAATGCTCTTCTTGTTCGCTTCCGTAAACTTGCAGTTGCAACACTTCTACATGAATAAAGCAAATGAGAATAATGTAAACACTGCCTCGCTAAATATATGCTTCAATGACCACAAAGTATAATATAACTTCAATGTAATGATACAATTCTAAAAGAAGTGAGGACTGAAACAAGTTTGTAAATGCGAGAAGCTAACTAATGCATGACTTGGTTTTTGCAAGCAACTATCAACATCTTCTGGTTCTCACTTCATTTGCCACTCCCAAATCAACAAAATGAAGACATAACTATAAGCAACAAATCATGTACAAACAACATACACATCTATGTTGATGGATAGAGAATTGTATATCAGTTCCTCTGTTTCCAGCAATTAATGACTAAAAAATCAATAATTTCGCCAAAATATCTGTGACATTTCCGTTTTTTTAGACTCCAATATTTTGGATGCCTACCAACAATATTTAGTGCAATATTTTGGGAATTTCGTGATATTTTTGAAAATGTGCAATATTTCTAAAATTTTAGGGAATATTAGCGAATATTCCTCAAATAAAATAGAAGGAAAAACTTGACAGAGTCAGGTTTCGAACATCTATCCCTTTCCATATCAAGTCAAAAAACACCCCCAATCAACTCGACTAGGATTGATTTTACTTCTTGTACACTTTTTTATTTTATACTAGTACGTTTGTTGATCGAATAGATTACTAATTTCTTAAGACAATTAATTTAAACCTCTAACTTCTACGATATAATTTCTAGCAATTATAGATTTTTAGTTTTTTGACTGTAGCATTTCTAAATACTTTTGCCACATTGTAGTAATATTAATTCATTTGTATTTATTGATTGAATAGTTCTACAGCTTTATAAAATTTCTAATTAGAATTATTTATTCTAAAAGTACCAAATATTATACTAGCGACATCAAATATTATATTAGCGACATCAAATATTATACTGGCGACATCAAATATTTACTCTAAATTACTATAATTCACTATAAAATGAAGCTTGTTCACCGTTTTTTTTTTTTCCAATATAATAGATAATTGTTTAAATAAGTAGTTCATAAAGTTTCACTTAAAATTTCAATGAGTTTCTCTTAATTTCCTTAATTTCCTTCATTTCTTTCGAAATTTAATCGATATCGAAATTTTCTCTATATTTCCATCGAAATTTTCATTTTCCAGACCATCGATATTTCCTCGATACCGACAGGTTCGAACAACATTTTCTTGAACAATATCTGTTACCGATACCTCTCGTATAATAAAAAGGATTCGGACATCTTCCATTATTGTGCAGAGACATATACGTTTTCAAATTAGCAATTCTTTGGTAATTATGTCATGTAAACAAGCTACAAAAGGATAAAGTACTAGATCGATATCAAATTTTACAGAGTAGAGTTACTATAGTTCAACTTGTACTTGGAAAGGTCAGAGTATTACAGCTGAAACGTTGGCATAATCCATATTGGATATCGCTCGGTCTTCTTCATTAGGTCCTTAAAATTTCTTCGTCACACGTTTGTCATCTTCAATGTATATGTACCGATTAACCAACCAAAATTCTTTTGTCATTTGAATCCACAAGATATATCCTAGTGAAGAACTTTTCACTTCTTGGAATGCCGGGTGCAACCTTTTCTATATCTGAGTGGAACTGATTAGTAAACGTAAAAGTTCGCTCCAAAAATTTACTGCATAAAACTCCCCATCAGCATAACCAACTTCTTCAATGAAGGGATAATCTCCTCCAATGTAAGTCCCTGCTTTGTCTTTGTTAATTGACTTAATTCTGATAAAAGCCAATTGACATAGTTCCTCATACATCACAACAACAATGCAATCGTCTGCATTTTTTAATTCACTTTCTAAAATTGAGTCCACTATGTCCCGAGGCAGTTCTGACCAACCTGGATCCATAATTAAACGAATTTTTCTAGGAAGATTGAACAAGTTTTAAATTCCAAAGGCATCTGCATTACCATCATCATGATCACCACTCAAAGATGATACTTCCATTGTATTACTGACTAACATATTTCATTAAACTAAATTTAATTGAACCCATATAAGAAACTCAAAATGTGAGATCTGCATCAGTACTTTGGTCAAAAATATACTCTACAAAGGATTACAAACATCCTGATCTTTCCGTGTTTGTGCTCTTAATTATACAGAATTTCTAAGACCTACTACTGCCATTACAAAAATTGAGAACAATAAGATGGGGATTCCTCGGCTCCATGTTGCACTTGTGGACTCAAAAATGAATAGGGGTCCCTGTATTTGTTGTAATGAGCTTAGGACTCACTTTGAGATTGTTGGGGTGGAGGCGTCCTAACAGCAGTTTCTTCAACAGTACCTGTTACCAATTTGTGCATACAATGTCATCAAGGGAGGCATTTTTTGGGACATTAGAGAGAGGTTGAAAGACTAACCTTCGGAAGCCTGAGGTGGAGACTGACTTTCCACTGGAGATGATGTCTGCCCCTGATTTTGGGCAGCTGATGCTTTTAGCTGCTCCTCTGTGATCTTTAAGTACTCCTCGGTGGTGTATGCTCTATTTGGAGACTGACTTTCCACCGGAGACGATGTCTGCCCCTCATTTTGGGCAGCTGATGCTTTTAGCTGCTCCTCTGTGATATTTAAGTACTCCTCTGTGGTGGATGCTCTATTTGGAGAGGGCGCCCCATCTGCATTGACAATATGCATAGTTTGAAATTACTTTACGAGACACAAAAACTATCTCATGGGACGCACGATTATAATATGATCTGTATAACTACACGATGAGAACAGCTCAAACATGAATCGATTAAGATAATGCCTGAAAAGTGAATGTTCATCCATATATAATGCACAAAATAGCATAGGAGATAGAGCTGTCTCAGATGAGTGGTGTGACTGTTTCTTAATTTCTAGAGCTTTTATATGAAGAAAATAGTCAAACACAAATGTAATGGTTACTAATTCCTTTTTGAAACTAAGAGTGCACATTTTGGACATTTTAATCACTCACTGGGGTCAGTCTTGGTTTTGGAATCTCCAGTACTGGTAGTTGATGGAGAGACTGAAGTGGTGCCGGTTTTGTTGGAATTGTATGTGTTTATCGTTGAACTTGAAATGTCATCGAGACCAATCTCCTTTTCAAGGGTGCTCTTGAAATCCCTAGAAACTTCCTACAAGAATATACATGCAACATCAACAGCTTTCTCAGAAGAGGCATAAATCAAATTTTAGATGAAGTTAGTATTAACTACCTGAAGCTCTCTAATGGTTGGTTGAAAAGCACGCAACGTCTTTCCTAAATTTCGAGCAACCTGCATTTGTACAATTTGTTAATCTTAAGTGCAAAAAGATAGATCTCAAAGAAATAAAGACTATTAGAGTATTAGTGATCTCTTATCCTAATCTCATGAGGATATCAATTACTTCTATCACGGAGTTTTAAGCAACAAAAATGCCATGAGGAGTTGATATACAAGATGATGCTTCTCATTTTGTTGCTATTATGGAGTTCGCAATGCAAACCAAGGAACTCTCTCATCATCTCAACAGTAAAGACTAATCCTCTCAGACAATCTAATACTAATAATAGGGTTAAGAGTTGCACTGAGATTACTGTTCTGTTGGAATAATTCGTCCATACATCCAAAGTTATTAGTTTTATGGTTTTGTAGATGATGAAATCATAGCTGGGTTGATAAGACGGCATCATTGTTCCTTAATCCCAAGGACAGTTTTTTCTTAGAACATTCTCCATTGAGGCCAAATATTCTCGTAATTTTCCATATATGTTTTAGTTAGGAATGAAGAGTTATCAATAACTCTTAAGCTAAGCTGCTAAAGATACTTATTGTGGAACTAGAAAATACGGATACTGCTCTGCGGACCAACAGTCTGGCTACCATTTAGCTTTCCCAAAATTAAAAACCAATATACAGCATATAACAAATAAACAAAATCCAAATTGTGAACAAGTTATGAACTCTTTAGAGTGCCAAAGCCATAGGTGGCGAAGTTTTGTTTCATACTATTAGTCTGTTGTAAGAGATACAAAACAAAAAACATTCAAGAACTTCAACCTATTTACTCAAATTTCATTCACAAACTCTTCAGGCTGATCAAATTTAAATTTATTGGCTACTTATGATTCCAATGAGTTGCAAAGTAATATACCACAATATCCCAAGTATCTGTAGCTGGAAAGCTACATATTGTCATTACCTAAACTGAGAACTCATGCATATAAGTCCAGCTATCCCTAAAATGTTACAGAAATACTACCAAGCATTCTCACAAGAAAGCACTATGAGACCAAAATTTTAGCCATATGTAACAAACCACTCACCTCAGCAAGACCTTTGGGACCAAACACCAACAAAGCCACAACCCCAATAACCAGAGCCTCAGGAGCTCCAACCCCAAACAGAGAAGCATAAACCACCACCCCCTTGCACCTTCCCTTCCTCCCTGCACCACCAAATCACAAATGAGCTGAAATTACTAAACAAAACAACAAAAGAGTATAGAAAACACAAACACCCACAAACAGTACCTAACTTTGAAGATTTGGGTCTCAATGAGACACCCAAATGCTTCAAGCCACTCCATGGCGAGAAAGGGCTGAGACCCAGTTGCGGAAACACAGCAGAAAGATGTAATCTTTGGTTTTTGGGGTGTGAGATCAGTGAAGAAGAAGATGGGTTGTATATGGATGACTTTGTGCTTCTGGGTGAACACAGAAATGTAGCAGCAGAAGCTGTAGTTGAGGCCATGGCCATCATCTGATATTTTTTGAGATTTTTTGTTTCATGGGTTGGAGCTGGTGGGAGTCCAAAATTATACTAACCATAAGCATTGGATGTGCTTTCAGGATTTCTGAGCATTTCTTGACATGACTGAACTTGGGCTTTGTTGTAGCCCACCTTCATTTCCTGATTCCAAAGGATAGGCTGAGTGAGCTACAAGACTATAATTGAGTTCATATTGGGCTCTTCATCCTTTCCACACCACTAAAATGTGGTAACCTTGTGGTTGATGTTTTTCTTCTTCCTCATTCACTTTTTGAGTTGAAAGTTGAAACCATTTTGATCTATGTGTTTTTGGTGGATTCTAATTGGCCTGGCAACTGGGCGGTCACGGGCGGGTTGCAGGCGGACTTAACTGGTTGAGCCCGATGGGTTTGCGGGTTACCCGTTGGAACCTGTTAAGACTGCAAGATTAAAATTTCTAATCTTGGTTTTAGTTTTAACGTTGTGTTAGAATTTTGATTGATAGTGCCAAATTTCATTAAATTGTAAGGGTCGCACATGGAGGAGGCTATGGTTGATGAGAGAAGGACGGAAAAAACTCTCTACGTGCGGTTCACATAGAATTGTTAAATGAAGTTCTAAAACCCGAAAATGGAAGTATGATCCTCTTTTGATGATAGCTCACAAGCTATCAACAACATGTGTATGATGAGAAGACTTCAATGCAGCTATGACCTTTGCAATTATTCTCAAAGGATACCAAACAAGAGGATATAGTAGGATGCTTAATAAATATGTGGCTGGCTACATATTTGGTATGTAATACAATGTATGTGATTGTATTCATAAATTCTTAGATGAACCCCCACCTACTCGATAAGCTGAACATGTGGTGTGCTTGTTAAGCTTTTGCCTTGTAGGACCATAACCACACTTAGCCAGCCAACCCTTTTCAAGTCCATGCCATTTTGTGAAAAATATCCAATACCCGCACCTCTTTGCGTGGACCCCTAGCTCTCCAACATATGGGTGGATCTACAAAATTAGAATTATCATATTGTGATTAGCTTAATAATTTCGATTATATTATAAATTATCATCTCCTTTACTCTGTGTTCCTTGCGAATTTTTTTTCCATATAGACCATGACATACATTTTTCATAGTCAGCATACGTGGAGTGCAATTCTCTTTTTTTGTAACGTTACAAAGTTATAAAATTTTATCGTAGATTACGTTTAAGATTTACTTTCATGAAAGTGAATTTAGTGGGATTTATCAAGAAAATTTTATTTGTACCATTAAAGACTTACGCTCAAGATTCACTTTGATGAAAGTGGGTTTAGTGGGATTGATCAAGAACATGGGTGAGGCCTATAAAAGTGGGATTATAATTATCCTATTATGAACTATAAGTCTATAAAATGCAGCAGATTAGCTTAATAGTCTCAATTATATTATAAATTAATACCTTCACTAATCAGTATTGTAAATTTAAAAAATTTTCTTTACATATATAAAGACTCTTAAATATACTTTCAAATGATCAGCACACTTGTCGGGCCTTCTTTTTTTTCATATTGTTGCGAAGATTTTTTTTACCGTAACTTACGTTCACAATTCACGAGGACGAAAGTGGGATTTATGAGAACATGGGTGAAGTTTACAAAAGTGAAGCATACAGTACCCATATTGACCTAAAAGGTTCCACATGCAAAAGGTTTCAATTAGAAGCCAAGAATAATTTAGGTGACAAACACAGAGTGACTGCTGAGCAGGTAACAAGAATTTTATATTCCTCCGAGTCCAATGCTTTGAGGATTAAAAGGTGGAAAAAAAAAAAGTTACACTTTTGGTTTTGAGAGAATGTAAAAGGAGTCTAGAAAAGATTGAGGAAGATAAGGTGGGAAAGTGAGGGCAAAAGAAAGGGGTCGAGATATCGTTATCAGGGAGAGAAAAGGAGAAAATGAAAAATGAGGAGGAAGAAGATGATGATGGTGAACCACTCGTGCAAGTTTATTTTAAGTGTGAATAGGGTGTGGGTGTGTGAAAAGGAAAGAAAGGGGTGTGATGAGAAAAAGAAAGGATTAAGAAATGAAAGGGTGTGTGTGTGTCACTATCTTACGCACGAGGGGTGCGGCACGAAAACCCATCAAAAAACAAGGTGCATGATATGCCGCACGTGCGCATCTTTGACAAAAGAGGGCCTTCCTCTTGTCCTTGTTTATCAAGAAAAATTACAAATGGGGGTGATGGAGGTGTTTGCTTCGGGATGATGCCCTCGAAAGTTACTCAAATTTACATTACGTGGGATGTGCAATGTACATGACAACGTACGCGTGCTACTATGAAATATTGAGATTGATTTAAACAAGGGCTCAAAGAATCAAGAGTCCTTTCACTTTCGGATTTGAAGGTAGAATACTTGTTTGTTTCTGATGAGTTAATATTGTCTGTTTTTATATATAAAAGAAAACCAATCACTGACTTGAATTGTAATGATCGTTGTCAATAGTTTTGGTTTGGTGTGGTCGTTGCCTCATTGGTCTAGTTTCTCGAATTGTATAAGCCAATGTATGTGTGCACTAATGCCTACATGAGATTGATCATTGATCCAACCAGGGCCCCGATGTTTTGGCACCTAAGAATTCACAGACCTTTCATCTTCAAATTTGAATGTGGAATATTGTTTGTTTAGAAGAGTTAATAAAAGACCGATTGCTTGACTTGGATTGCTCGTCAATAGTCTTGGTTTGATTCTGGATGTCGCTTTGTCCGTCCAATTTCTTATATTTTCTTTCATTTCCATTCTTCGGAAAAATTGCCGACACTTTCTTCTAATTCTCTCATTTAAGTAATTTTATGTTTTGGGCCTCCTATATCATTAAAAGATTTTGACAAGTTAAGACTGCAAATATTAAATCTTGACTTCAAAATTTCATTGTATTTCTTGAACATGATGATACGAGACTCGGACCATAAAACCTAAACTCCAAAGCTTTGGCCTCAAAATCACACACCATGTGCCTAGAACATAGATAGTAGACTAGAATGGTAACCAGGAGTCACTGCAACGGCCCTGATTGATTGATGATTCTGGGGCCAGGATCATAAATGCAATCACAAGAACCATGCGGGCCACCCGCATAACGCATAATCATTAATCACTACACCGTCACACCACGCAGGCGCGCAGCTAGCGTCCATTCACCAGGTTAATTTAACCTGACCTGTAGCGCTGTAAATTCAAGTAGAATCCAAGGCCAATCTCGTAATTTTCTCCAGCTACGAGAAGCATTTCTAATTTAGATCCAAATTTTTTTATCTTAGTGTTAAGATGTGTTTGACTTCGAAAACGACATGTAAACATGAGGGGGGGGGGGGGGGTAATACAAAAGTATATTAATACAGCTGGCATTGATTTTGTCCAGTCCCTTAATTAATTATCAAATCAACTTGCATTAAGCTATGTTGTTAATTTATTATGAAAGGTATACAACATTATTTAGTCATTTAAAACAGCAATATTAATTTGAAAATGAAAAATAAATTAATGAAAGGTAGGATGGGTGCATGTTATCATCTATTTTGATTTGTTTTTTATGATGGGGACTAATATAAGAGCAATTTGCAAGATAGATCTCACATGTACTTAGAAGAATCTCACATGTACTTAGAAGAATCTCACATGTAATTAGAGATTCATTATTACAAAGGGTTTAAACCTTTGTGTTCAGTAAATACAAATAAAAAGAAGTATTTGTTAGCCATGAAAATATTATTCATAATATGAAATTGAATGAGATTGATTGAACATTAAGTCTAATTTTATGCATACCACTTAACTATATGTAAAATATTTTAGTTTTGAATAAAAAAAATTATACATACAATAAGACGATAAGTGTGTGTGTCATGTGACACATTCGACACATCAATTATATGTAAAAATTTAAAATTGAATATTTAAAATACCCATAAAATTAACTTTTAAAGTTTGTGAGATTCTTTATATGGGTGCCAATGAAAAAATGCTATAATAACCTCATTTAGAAGCAATTGAGCCTAGGAATTTCAAACGTTGAAGAAGCCTAGTGGATAACTCACCTCTCTGTCTACCCCTTTCATAAGAGGTATCAAAATTCATCAATAGAAAAAATTCTTAACCTAGGAATAAAAACTGTAAAGCATAAGCTAATTACACTTTTGTTAAAAAATAGAAATTCTAAAAAAGAAAGCCAGAAACAGGAACAGAATTCATGTTTATTACATAGAAAACCAAAGATACACTCTCTACTTCCTCGCTTACATGAGATTTCTCACGCTGCCGAACATGACACGAATTTACTCAAATTAGGAGTTTCTCCATAATTCGAACTCCAAATTTAGATACAAAAAATTGATAAATAAAAAGAAAATTCATACTCCAAATTACATCCCTGTCCTTCCTTCCCCTGCAATTTTACTCCTAAATTATTTTTCTTATAGGAAAAAAAAAAAAAAGATAGTAGGTCCCATCCCCAACTCTATTACTAAAAAGTTATTATACTCTCTCTCTATCTCTCTTCTCTCTCTGAAGTTCACATTTTTTTCATATCATTGCTCTCCTTCTCCTTCTCCTTCTCCCTCACATTAACAAACAAAAACGTTCCTCACCAGATCGAAAATCCACCCAGCCAGGCAGGCCATGCCGATCCAATCTCGCCGCCCTTCTCCGTCGCAGTCGCCGTAAACACCGCCTCAAACTTCGCCGCGCTTCAAAAACCCAAACATCCATACCAACCCGCCTCCAGCTCCGAGATCACAAGCCGGGTTAGTTAGTGCAATCATGAGAAGCGTCCATAGCAGCAGCGTCGACACGATCAACGCCGCCGCCACCGCCATCGTCTCCGCCGAAGCGCGCGTCCAGCCCACCGCCGTCCCCGTAACTATCTTCATCTCAAATCTTTTTTCTCTCTCTCTCTCACGCAATTTGTGTGTGTGGTGTTAATTTGTTGTGATATTTTCGGTTGCGATTTTTTGGGGGTGGATTGTAATCTTAGCTGAGTAACTGTGGAAAAAGTAAAGATCTTGCCTTTTTGTGTTTCTTTTTACTTGTGTGCTGAATGCTGAAAAGTAGGTAACTTTTGCTACCGGAAAAGTAAAAGTTGAGTGCTTTTGGGTTACTTGGGAGTCTAGAAATGAGTTTGGAAAAGCAGGCAATTATGGGGAGGTTAACTCTAGGAAAAAAAAAAAAGTGGAGTTTTAGATCAAGTACTAGTTTTTAGTGTGTTTTGATGTGGTATATGGATTAGATTCATGACTATCTTTAGCCAATTTACTGAATTTCGCCGAGGTAGCTTATCGACTGAGGATAATTTAAGTCATGAAATAGCGAATTGGTTATAATTGTCTTGTTGCCATAGCATTGCAATGTTAATGATCGATTTTAAGTTGTTGTACAATGTGTATTCTGTGACTTCTAGACAAAAGTGGATATTGGGTTTGAATAGTGGTAAGCCGTATATTACAGATTTTGTTCTGTTAGTACAGTAAAAATTTTGTTGAAGGATGGTTCTGTTCCTTATTTCAGGGGATGTGTTCTAGGATTCCCTTTGTAATTGTCCTGAAATAGTTAAATAACTGTTCATAGGCATAGTCTAGCTTTTGAAGGAGGCGATAATTCCAATACTTTTGCAAGACTAGTGCATTTTGGGTTTGAAATAGAGTTTCATGAATTATATTGATTGTTTGTACCAATGTGCATTGATAAGTCCAACAAGTTCACTAAGTAATGGATGATTTTCTTCAGCTGAAGTAACAAACTAATGCATGTAACTCAAAAAGTGATGGTAGATTTTATTCAGCTGAAGTAATGAATTGATGCATGTAATCATGTTATGCTTGAGTCTTAGTAGGTAGTGTAGAATTCGATAATGCGTACATTATCAAGCTGAAGCTGTGAGTTTATTGACAATCTTTTGTTATTTGACTACAGAAGAGAAGATGGGGAAGTTGCTGGAGCCTATATTGGTGCTTTGGGTATCAGAAAAACAGCAAGCGAATTGGTCATGCAGTCCTTGTTCCCGAGCCTACAGTACCAGGAGTTGCAGTTCCTGCCGCAGAAAACCAAACATCCTCAACTTCTATTTCACTTCCCTTCATTGCCCCTCCCTCTTCTCCTGCATCTTTCCTGCCATCTGAACCACCATCCTCTACCCAATCACCTGCTGGATTCATGTCATTTGCTTCCCTTTCTGCCAATGCCTACTCTCCAGGTGGAGCTCAGTCCATGTTCACCATTGGCCCTTATGCATATGAGACCCAATTAGTCTCACCACCTGTGTTCTCCACCTTCAACACTGAACCATCTACTGCTCCATATACTCCCCCTCCCGAATCTGTGCAACTGACTACACCTTCATCCCCTGAAGTGCCATTTGCTCAGCTTCTGACATCTTCACTGGACCGAAGTCGCAGACACAGTGGTGGCAGTCAGAAGTTTGCATTGTCCTATGGTGAATTCCAGCCGTACCAACAATATCCAGGAAGCCCAGGTGGCCAACTCAGATCACCAGGATCAGCAATATCAAATTCTGGCACATCTTCTCCTTTTCCTGACACATATCCGGGGCTTGACTTTCGCATGGGGGAAGCTCCCAAACTCATGGGGTTTGAGCATTTTACCACTCATAAATGGGGTTCAAGGCTAGGTTCTGGATCATTAACACCAGATGGTGCGGGGTTGGGTTCCAGGCTAGGTTCTGGGACACTAACGCCAGACGGCTATGAGCTAGGTTCAAGGTTAGCTTCTGGATCTATGACCCCTAATGGTGTGGGGATTGGTTCTAGGCTGGGTTCTGGATGTTTGACACCCGATGGTACGGGGCCTGCGTCTAGAGACACTGTCCTTCCGGAGAACCAGATATCTGAGGTGGCATCCCTGGGCAACTCTGAGAGTGGATGTCAAAATGATGGAAATGTATTTGATCACAGGGTGTCATTTGAATTGACTTGTGAGGATGTTGCATGCTGTCTTGCAAATAAATCAGGTGCATCATTTAAAACTGCATCAGAATCGTCAAAGGATATGTCAGCTGAAATCCCAAATGAAAGACAGGGGTCATCAATAACAAATAAGTCGAGTGCTGGGGACAGTTTCAGTAAAATTCCTGAAAATTGTTTGGGAGAAGGGGAAGATCATTGTTATCGGAAGCATAGATCAATCACGCTTGGGTCAACAAAGGACTTCAATTTTGACAACACAAAAGCTGATGTTCCCAATAAGTCGGACATTGGCTCAGAGTGGTGGGCAAACAAAAACGTTGCTGCTAAGGAATCGAAACCTGGCAATGACTGGACCTTTTTTCCAATTCTACAAGCTGGAGTTAGATGACATAGGAGGGTTCAACATTCGCTTGACCTCCCCATCTAATGTATAGCTTCGTAAATCCCCAGATCACATTGTTGATGAATGGATGGAGGGCAGAGGTGAGTGTTTCTTATGACCTGAACAAAAAAGATAAATGCAGAGAGCAGATAGATTGTAGAATTGATAGTGTGAGTACTCAAAAAAATTCTTTAGAATATTTCTTTACTTGATGTTATACAAAAGGATAGCATTCACTTGTTGTAGATGTTGTGTTCTGGATTATTTTTTCCTCATGTGTAATAAAGAAAAGTTCTTTACCCCCATGAAGGTTCTCTTTTTGGTTCATAATCTCTGTTTCTTCAATATTGGCATTCTTCTCGATTTTTTAATTTTTTTAAATTTTTTTTTTGGGTGAAATTTTTCATAATTCTTTGATACTAGAAATCTGGAAAACTTTCGTGTCTTAAAGATGTAGGGCATGAACTTCATTGTCTGGTCTAATGTTTGTAGGCCTATAGGGTAATATAAGTTGGTGCCAACACTTGTGATGCTGGCTAAGGATAACCATGCATGTATAGATATTAGATAATGATCGATTAATGTTTGCTGGGTACTAATGGCCAAACATCATGTCCTTTTCCTTCCCCACTTGCCCAAATACAGAATTATAGCCATGAATTTAGTAGAAACCAGGCTGTGACCAACAAACCAGGAGACCATGATAAATAACAAAGAAATAGAGCCAAATGGGCATTATTTTCTGTACCAATTTTTAAATTTTATGGCCCAAGGTCCAAGCTCATCACTATCAGGAGGTGATAGAAGCATATATTGCAGTGTGGCCTATTGCAGACCAAAAGATCTATCTGTCTAAGTGTCTATCAAATGCAGACCAATTCTCATTTGGATTCTGGCTTCTTTGCGGTGACTGGTGAAGGTTCAACCTTGCAGGTTTAGGAACGTCATCTTGGACTTCTTATTTGGCATTGTATCTGACTGAGTTCTATTTATTAATTTCCTGTGACAATGATATATGGCTGCAGAAGCTACATTACCCGTGAAATATTGAACACCCTAAACTTATTGATGTCTATAGTACAGTAATGTCTGTCACATGATTAAGACTTAAACTATCTTTAATGGCATCTAAATTGTTTTATTCGATTCGTTTTCGATTTTACTAATAGAAACGATCAAAAACCGAACGTGTTAGCCTGGAAATGAAATATTATAAACCAGATGTTCGATTTCTAAACGTTCTGCATGCCACCTGGTTTCACTTGTGATCGAAGAAACACCCCAAGTCTGACATTTAACAATATATACAGCAAAGTCTTCTTTAGCTTTAAGTATGGGTAAAAATAATAAAAAGCTATACGTCACATTTTTAGGTAAACATTTTGGCTGAGTCATGTGTCATTATCAGATTGAGTTGAGTTGTCAAGCTTCCACCCGATGCCAACAAATAATAAATATTTTGATAGAATATACAGATGGATTAACATTATCTTTTTGTCACTCTTGCCGATATATAGTATAAATTTTGTTCTTTTGGTTCCATTATCTACTAAAAGTCAGCAGAACAAATTCACCAGATCCATAGTAGTTGTGCTGCACTACCATATGGATACCGGTTATGATATATATATATATATACTAGTCTTACCCACATATGTCATACATATGGAAAACAGATTTTTCTTTTTAAATTTTCTTTTTGTAATATTTATGTCTTGATAATTCAATAATTGATAAATATGAGAAGTTATCTGCATAATAGGATAGTGGGAAGTTATCCACCTACAAAATGGGTTAGTGGGAACCTATTTTTTTCTTTTAAAAACTAATAATCAATTTTTTTATTATTTACTATAATACCCTTCAAATATTAGAAATTATTTAAAAATAATATATGGTACGTGAGTTTCCGTGTCTTTTCACGTTCACTTTGACTAACAAAGTAGGTTCTCTTAATAATAGTATAGATATATATTCTGAACTCCGATCTCACATTATAAAAAATAATATATTCCGAATTTTCCCATCATTAGATTTGTTTTCTTTAACCGATCTCAGAGTACAAAATGTGGAATACGTATGTCATATCCATCGAAATATGATAAGAGGGTAATATTTCGACCTAAATTCATGGTGATAGAGATTGTAAACTGATGTGACAGTGGCATGATATTGATAGCCTGAGCATTTTCGTGCAAATCCAAGACTAGAGAGGATAAAAGCAATCAGGGCGCTGATAGTCCATACCAAACCCTCACCTTCAGCCCACCGATGAAGACGGAATCAAATTCGGCGGCCACCAGCGACGGTGTCTTCTCTATGAATCGAAATTTCAGAACGGTCCCCTTCTCGACGCAGATATCGGGGCGGAGAGTTGGGGATCCGGGTCCAATTAGGGTTGGGCTTGGGTGAGACGGTGCTGTGGAGAGACTCAAGGATGCAGCAGAGGGCGGAGGCGGGGAGGTCGGAAACGTTTTTGTCTGGTCAGTCAATGTCAGAGATGACAGAGAGAGTAGACTAAGAGCGAAAAGAGAGAAGACCAGTAGAGAGAGAGAGAAAATAGAAAAAGTAAAGTCAGGCTTGCTACAGTCTTCTGGACCATTGGATCTAACAATCACACATGTCATCATCTCCTTCGAAGCTTAAAGCTTAGGTAGCTCAGCAGTGAACTTAGATTAAGGAAGGAGAGAGGATCCACTCTCCCTACTTTTAGGACCCATATTGTTGTGAAAAGCCTTTTCTCTTTTCTTTTTGTAATTTCTAAGTTTCTCATATGTTGGAAATGATAAGAAACTCCACTCAGTAGAGTGATCCTCATTTGTTTAATCGACCCCAAAAGAGATTAGAGCCTATAAATCATGGGAACCCATCTAATCCAAAATCATCAAGTGCTTGCTTTTGATTTTTACAGCTGCAGAAGACAGGCTTGGATTAACAGCTTAAGCTCTTCACCATTATTTGAGGTGAGGATTTAATTGTTTGAGATATTTTTTGTTTTTGTTTTTTTCCATATTTTCTAGTTCTGTTATATTTATATACAAATATCATGACTATGGGAATTGAGGAGATTGACAAACTTGACTAGCTGATATAGAACAAGTTGTGTTTATACTGTTTGATCAAAGTTCCAATGAAATGAAGTGTTGCTGTTTCTCACATTCATGTCATGACCTTGGACATATGTCCAATACAATCTTATCGTGTAATTGGTTTTCCTGTTTAGGGCCTTTGAGCTTCTTAAGTTGTAAACATGGCATTGGCTTCTTCTGTTAAAGTGGTTCTAGGCTCAATTGCCTTTGCAACATTCTGGATATTGGCGGTGTTTCCGGCTGTCCCTTTTCTGCCAATTGGGAGGACTGCAGGGTCTCTTTTAGGAGCAATGCTGATGGTTCTGTTCCGAGTCCTAACTCCGGATCAAGCCTACGCTGCAATTGATCTCCCAATCCTTGGCCTTTTGTTTGGGACAATGGTTGTGAGTATCTATCTTGAAAGAGCAGATATGTTCAAGTATTTGGGCAAGTTGCTCTTGTGGAAAAGCAAAGGAGCAAAGGACTTGATATGTAGAGTCTGTTTGATTTCTGCCATTTCAAGTGCTCTTTTCACCAATGACACCTCTTGTGTGGTTTTGACTGAGTTTGTACTAAAAGTTGCAAGACAACACAACTTACCGCCTCATCCATTCCTGCTTGCACTTGCCTCAAGTGCAAATATTGGGTCTGCAGCAACCCCAATCGGCAATCCTCAGAACCTGGTCATAGCTGTTCAGAGTAAAATTCCTTTTGGAAAGTTTGTTTTAGGAATTTTGCCTGCAATGCTTGTAGGAGTTTGTGTGAATGCTTTGCTTCTTTTGTGTATGTTCTGGAAGTTGTTGTCTATCCAGAAGGATGTGGAAGACGCAACTGGAGAGGTTGTCGGGGAGGAGGATATGATTTCTCACCGGTTTTCACCAGCCACACTGTCACATAGTGCATCCTTCAACTCTCAGGAGCTGAACTCCAGACTAGAAGCCAAGAGTGGGCTAAGTTCTCCAGTTGTTGAGAACCTTAGGAACCGTGTGCCTTCAGCTGAGACTGAGATCCAGAGGGTTTATAGTGCTGGTGCTTTTGAGTCTGCAAGAAATTCAAGTGCATCAAAGATTGAGGAGACAAATGATGTGGCTTCCCAGAAAAAGGAGGAACCAGTTGCTCTGAAAATGACTAGATCAAAGGAAAAACTTGGAGATAATTGTACTACTACAGATCAGTCTAGGGAAGGAAAGGAAAATTTGACCACAAAATGGAGAAGGATGTTTTGGAAATCTGGCGTTTATTTTGTTACGATAGGAATGTTGGTTGCGCTTCTTATGGGCCTGAACATGTCATGGTGCGCAATTACTGCTGCACTTGCTCTAGTTGTTCTTGATTTCAAGGATGCTTGGCCAAGCCTAGAAAAGGTACATTTGAGAAAATTGGTAATTTTACAGCGTAACGTATAACTGTTGACTAGTTTTTAAACAATAACCCTCATGATTGAGTTGGTTCATTTCTCTTATTTGACCAGGTATCCTATTCACTTTTAATTTTCTTCTGTGGTATGTTTATAACTGTGGATGGCTTCAACAAAACCGGCATTCCAAGCACTCTTTGGGACTTCATGGAGCCCCATGCGAAAATTGATCATGTTAGCGGAATAGCAGCTCTTGCTGTTACCATACTTGTACTATCAAACGTGGCTTCAAACGTGCCAACTGGTAATGCTGATGTTCTCTCCCATCTATACATTTCTTTATTACCAGTTTTATGATAATGTTGGTCTGTTTGATGAAGTAACATTTCAGAATCAAGAATTGTTGCTTCATACAACTCCTCTTAACCATCTAATAACTCTTGGTTATTATCAACGTGCATATGTTTATGTTATCTAATGCTTGATCTCAGTGTGACTGGCCTTCTGCTGGAAGCCATTTATAAGGGACTGAATATTGTAGTTGCTAGAAGATAATCTTCTTTAATGAGGCAAGTGCTCTCAGGTAACTGATGAAGAATGAAGCATCATGTTTCATCAATTTGTAACATCAGAATCACAAATACTCTCATAACACAATTTGAGACCTCAAAGTTAGATGTGAGCCATGGTACTCATGAGCCTAGAATAGCAGTACTCTTGGGAGATTGGTCATTTTTCATTTGCACGCTGGTAGAACTTAGGTCTTTATTCCTCAAACTTGCTTGCTGATCAAACTTTGAACATGTTCTTTTTGTGTAGTTCTCTTGCTTGGAGGACGAGTGGCAGCATCCGCGGCTTTAATATCAGCAGCAGATGAGAAGAAGGCATGGCTGCTTCTAGCTTGGGTGAGTACCGTGGCCGGGAACCTCTCGCTATTGGGATCAGCAGCCAACTTGATAGTATGTGAGCAGGCTCGCCAAGCCCCACACCTTGCATACAATTTGTCATTCTGGAGCCATCTCAAATTTGGGGTGCCCTCCACTATTATTGTCACTGCTATTGGTTTGACACTGATTAGATGATATTGGTGGTAATACAATAATGATTCTGTGAATTTTATGCCCAAAGACGAAGATCAATGTCAGTTACACCGGAAAGTGATGTGTTTCTTTGAATGTGTATAGTGTCTTCACTGTTTTGATTCAGAGAAGTAAGTCAAAATTATGTATATGGATTTCTGAACTCTGAAGGCAGGGAAATGATTTGGGCCTTCAACCCAAACTGAGAGAGGTGTACTTCACCTTAAGGTCACATCATTTGGAAACAAACAAAATGCTAGCTTCACAGCTAATTGTTACACTTTCACAATCACAATTCAAAGACACAAAGACAGCCAATGTCATTTCCGCTTGTCAACTTAGACCATCTCCAACAGATGGGTCTTTTGCCAGATGGACAGCTAACGTTTATTTTTGACCAACCAAATTATGTTCCAACCCATCTGTCTATTACACGTGTATTTGACATAAGAGCATCCTCTGTCAAATTTGACAGATTCTCCCCTTTCGGTCTTTTATTTTTTTATTGTTTCGCACATGGATCAAAATGTTTCAGATTCATCTTCAGATGCTGCAAATGAGGGATTTTGGGATCTTGCCAATTCATCATCAGACGAAGAATTGATGAATCTGCAGATTACTGCTCTACAAGAGATGGGAAGAAGAAGACGCCGGGGCTCAATTCCTGGTCTTGAGAATTGAGGGTGTACATCAATGAGATGTGAAGGAGCTATTGCAGGTAAATCTTTGATTTTGATACCATGCATTGTATTGCAATTTCTAGTAATTTTTATTTTGATAGTTTTTCTGTGATCTTGCTTTGTTAGTATTCGACACTGCCGCTGGAGTTTGGTTAGATAGAAACGGGCTTGTGACCTCCTCATGGACAGGCAAGGAATAGAATGACTATCATCCCCCTTTGGTGTTCGTATATACATTTATGGTGTTCTCAAGGGAGGTAAAAACTTTAGACCATAGTTGATTAGTTGATAGTATGAATAATGCATTTGCAGAACTGATATATGTTTGATTAGGAAGACTAGCCCATTCATGTATAATAATGGTAGTGAAGACACTAGAATATATTGCATATATGTGCATATATTGCAGAACTGATATTTGTGCATATATTGCAAGACACTAGAATGAAGAAATGGCTGAAATGTTATGTTGACTGTTGAGAGCCAGTTTTTGTGACTGTTTGAAGTATTGAACAACCGAATATGATTTTGGGGACTGAATCTTATTAGAAAGATTGCAACTTTATAGCCTTATGCTTGTGTTTTTTGTTTTTGTTTTTACAGGCCTGTAACAGCCATGCCATTACATATGTTACACATTATGACACCCTTGGTATGCTTGTTTTGTTATCAGAGATAAATTAGGCTGTGGTCTTAATTTGGTCTAAGTTTAATCTGTCGGATATCTTCTTCATAATCCCTCTTGTTTGGATTTTCCAAGAGCTAAGGATGAAGCAGTGTTATGTAGTTTTTGTGGGTCTCTCAGCTGGTACTAAAGCTTGTTGATGTTGACAAGGAGAAACTGCGAGTTAGGAAACTTGAGGCTGGGAATAGGAAATTTGAGGCTGAGATGAGAATTATGTCTATGGATACATCTACTATGAATCCTGAGCAGAGGGCATATTATTCCAAACTTCAGATGAAAATTCTCCAAGGTGATATATGAAGTGTGAGGTTGTTGGTTTCCATTTTAGTTTGTATCAGTTTGAGGTTTTGTCCAGTGATCATGTATTTGACTGCTTGCAAACCCTTTAAGAATCATGACTATGTTTCCTGCTATTTGAATGCTAGAACTGTGCAGTTTCTGTTTCTGTTTTCAATCCATTTTAGTTTGTATCAGTTTGTTGGTTTCCAGTGATGTTGTATTTGACTGCTATCAAATTCAAGCTGATTCTGTTTCTTGCTATCTTGACTGCTAGTTTTCAAGCAGTTTTTGTTTCTGTTTCAGGCTATGTATTCCCCCTCTCTCAAATTCTCATAATCTCATTTTCATCTCTTTTCTCATAATCTCAATTGCATCTCTTTAAATGGAACCATTCATTGTATGATCTTTGATTACAAGAAAAAAAAGAAGAAGGAAAAACAACATAAATAGAATTTTATATATTAAGGTAATATTCAAATTTGACATCTCCATTGGAGCTAAAAATAGTCAAAATGTTGCTACATCAAATTTGCCATGTCATATGTCAAATTCAAATTTGACCAAAGCCAAATAACAAACCCATTGGAGATGCTCTTAGCAACCAATGTGCCCTTGCCAAGATTGAAGTTGAACAACATCAACCTAAGTAAAGCATCCATGCCCAATACCCCCAATTTTCAAGATCCATTGCATTTTATGATGTATGGTAATCCTTTTCTTTCTTTTCTTCCTGCAATTAGCAAGATATTTATAAAAAGGATATTGGAATAAACAAAAGTGTAATAGATCTTTAGATCCAGTTTAAAGAAAATAATGCGGCCCTGCAAAATTGTTGCACTGTTCGAATGATATTATTCAAACTTTCTTTACATTTCAATCAAAGTTCGCATATTCACAATCTTCTCCTAAATGAATTTAATTAATTAGTTCTAATATAGAAGCTTATATTTCAAGTTATCTTCAACTATCATAATTATTATTTGTTTCTTAAACAATCCAAACACTTATCCTTCTCATCAAGGAAGTTAGTTAGACCTACGTACCAATTCATATCTTGTTTCAATTTGATTGTATCAATTAAGAGATGTAAATCATTTTTTGGGGACAAAAGATGTGTAAAGATCTTGCCTTTTTGTGTTTCTTTTTACTTGCGCTGAATTCTGAAACATAGGTAACTTTTGCTACCGGAAAAGTAAAAGTTGAGTGCTTTTTGGGCTACTTTGGAGTCTAGAAATGAGTTTGGAAAAGCAGGTAATTATGGGGGGATTACTCTAGAAAAAAAAATAAAGTGGAGTTTTAGATCAAGTACTAGTTTTTAGTGTGTTTTTGATGTGGTAGATGAATTAGATTCATGACTATAGTAGCCAATGCAATTTACTGAATTTCGATGTGGTAGCTCATCGACTGAGGATAATTTAAGTCATGAAATAGCAAATAGATCATAATTATCTTGTTGCCATAGCATCGCAATGTTAATTATCGATTTTAAGTTGTTGTACAGTGTCTTCTGTGACTTCTAGACAAAAATGGACATTCGGTTTGAATAATGGTAAGCCGTATATTACAGATTTTGTTCTGTTAGTACAGTTTTGTTGAAGGATGGTTCTGTCCCTTTTTTCAGGGGATGTGTTCTAGGATTCCCATTTTGATAATGTGATTGTCCTTAAATAGTTAAATAACTGTTCCTTGGCATAGTCCAGCTTTTGAAGGAGGCAATAATTCCAATACTTGCACTAGGGTTTGGCAACTTAATTTATACTGGCAATGATAGGAGTATGTGTGATGAATTTAAGAAGTCAATGATGTTGGAATTTGATATGTCTGACTTGGGGAGGATGAGGTACTTTCTCGGTGTCGAAGTGTTACAAAGTCCAGATGGAATTTATGTTTGTTAGAGGAAATATGCTCTTGATGTCTTGGAAAGATTTGGTATGAGCAAGAGTAATCCTGTAAAGAACCCAATAGTTCCAGGTACAAAGCTGTCGAAGGGTGTGCATTAATAAGTCTAACAATTTGTTTGCCTCATAATCGTCTCGGCCGAAATGAGAGCCGAGGGACTTGTGGTTGAATCGTCCTTCTGAAATTGCGCGGGCCAACTCGCGGCCGAATGGCCAAGCGAGGTTTCTGATTTGAATGGTGCATGATCTGACTTCTTTCAAATGATTGTAGGCCGAGGAAGGAACCCTCTCAGCCTTTAGGTTCTGATGCCTCTGTTGCAAGGACTTCGGTTAGGCGTCAATCCTGACCGGGATCTTCTATCACACTCACTTCTTGAGTAAACTCAAGGGTTCGGGTGACAAGCGAGAAATCTATTAGGTGAAGGTACTCGCAAATTACGGTAATGACGAAGGTGAAGTGGATTCGGTTGTCAAAACGTTGTGAGATGATATGTGTGTGAACGACGAATCGCATCAATCCAATCCGGACTGGCCGAAAGAGATCAATGGATGATAATTCTATGTTACGAACTACTCCTAAGTGCGAAAAGTAAAGTGCATATAAAATAAAGAACAAGAAAGTAAAATGCTTGAATGTAAAGTGCTGAAATAAAAGTAAGAAACTAAAAAATGAAAACAAGTTATGAAAGTTGAATAGAAGGCAAAGTACCTATGAAATAGTAAGAGAAAGGTTTGAGTAAAAGTTGTATATTGATTTGTTTGTGTGGTGCAGGACCTTTTACTATGAGTTACAAGGTGTTATATATACAAATCAAAAACCTAGGATAACTTGCTCTCTAAGACGTGGAATTCAAGTAGGATTCATCTTCCTTTTTTGGGTTGATTCATCCATAAATGTTATGATTCGGCTGATATCTGGAATCTTCACAATTGAAATCCTTAATTGATTTGAACTCTTTCCTCATGAGGATTCCTCCCTTGAACAGACTCCTCGGCCGATGTTTGTCAGTTGGGCTTGGCTGAGCATATCTAAGCTCCTTCTCAGCCCATCTGCGTAGTCATTCATTTGAACTTGGATTTTCCAACCATGTAACCAACCGTATGATCCAATTTCATCATCTTTTGGGTCGTTCGACCCAAAATCTCAAACCTCGGCCAAGTGATTGAACGATGTTTTTGTCTCAGGCTCAAAACTCTAATCTCGGTCGAGTGACTGAACAACGCCTAGTCATACGACTCAAAACTACAATCTTGATCGAGTGACCGAGAAACTCTTATTTCGGTCAACACCTTCATTTCGGCCGTATGACATAAATTTTATATTCTCGGTCGAACTAATGCTTATTTGACTAATTTCCTCATCTCAGCTGAATGACCAATTAATTTCATTCTCGGCCGAATGATCGAGTGACTTCATTCTTGGCCCTTACTTAATCTCAGCCAAAATTCTATCTCATCCAACAGTGAGAGCTTAGTAGGTCGACGTGCAAAAAACAGGTACAAACACAATTAAGTTGACGAAGTAATGGATATTTTCTTCGGCTGAAGTAACAAATTGATGCATGTAATTCACAAAATGATGGAAGATTTCTTCAGCTGAAGTAACGAATTGATGCATGTAACCATGTTATGCTTGAGTCTTAGTTGGTAGTGTAGAAGTCAATAATGCGTACAGTACCAAGCTGAAGCTGTGAGTTATTGACAATCTTTCGTTATTTGACTACAGAAAAGAAGATGGGGAAGTTGCTGGAGCCTATATTAGTGCTTTGGGTATCAGAAAAAAAGCAAGCGAATTGGTCATGCAGTTCTTGTTCCCGAGCTTACAGTACCAGGCGTTGCAGTTCCTGCCGCAGAAAACCAACATCCTCAACTTCTATTGTACTTCCCTTCATTGCCCGTCCCTCTTCTCCGGCATCTTTGCTGCCATCTGAACCACCTTCCTCTACCCAAACACCTGCCGGATTCATGTAATTTGCTTCCCTTTTTGCCAATGCCTACTCTCCAGGTGGAGCTTAGTCCATGTTCATCATTGGCCCTTGTGCATATGAGACCCAATTAGTCTCACCACCTGTGTTCTCTACCTTCAACACTGAACCATCTACTGCTCCATATACTCCCCCTCCCGAATCTGTGCAACTGACTACACCTTCACCCCCTGAAATGCCATTTGCTCAGCTTCTGACATCTTCGCTGGACGGAAGTCGTAGACATAGTGGTGGCAGTCAGAAGTTTGCATTGTCCTATGGCGAATTCCAGCCTACATGACTTCATATAATGGTCTAAGTACCTTCACTTCCAGCAATCAAACATGTGACACATAACTTTAAACATTAAAGATAACGGCCACCTATCGGTTGCTGACTTAAGATCAAAGTATCTAATTAGAAATATCTGTCGTTATTGAAAAATTGAAATTTGTGTTCATGTGTCATATTTTTATTTTTTGTCCCATTTAATTTTTTTTGCCCCATATATATTTATTCCTGCGTCCACCACTGTCTGAAATTGAGATTGAATCTCTAGATCGCGCAAACTACACCCAGGAAGCAAAGTGGTAAATCCTTGAATTTTTTTTTTCATCTGTTCTACAAATGGTCCTGTTTAAGAATAACCTTTTCAACTGGATTAACAGCAATATTATACTTTTCTATAATGTTGTATTACTTTTGGATGATTGTTTTTTCTAATTTGTGCTTAAGTTTGACAGTAGACGTGTAATAGGATTCCTATTCTCATCAATTTCAATTAGATTTTGAACTTGCTTTCTGTTGTTTCATTCCACAATCAAGTCTGTATGATATATTGATATGATTATGATTATCAACACTTTTTTTTTTGTTGGCGATGGAAATATTTTTATTCAAACAAGAACTGCATTACAAACAAAAGACCCAAAACGGGCCCAAATAAAAAACCCAACAAACAACAACAAACAAAACCAAATAGCCCTACAAGCTTTAGCCACAATGCAGATCTAATAGAAGAGAGATGACGTAGTGACGTCGCCGCCACCAGAAAAGCCCAAAGGTGACACAGAAACTTCACCAGATCGGCCGACGAAGACTTGGATTCCAACCAAAACAATCATGTGCAAGTACAGCAGCATAGAACCAGTCGAAATATCTCCATAACCCAAATCTCTAAACCATACAAAACATCCTCAGAAACAGTAACCAAAGTGGAAGAAAAAAAGAAAAAGAGAAAAGGAGAAGGAGACTGATTCGCAGAGGGATCAAAAGGACAGACGGCCGAAGACCGTGCAGATCCTTGTTGCACTATCGTATTCATCAGATTTACACTAGGGGACTGGAAAAACCCGTTAAAACAGACAATCCAAACAACGCCGAGACGGAGCTCTGATGGACCAAGGAGCAATCGATGAAGTGTAGTCCGATGGATGAGGAGGATGTGCATCTTAACCATGAAGAATCAGAGATTTGAGACAAAGAGAATGGAAGAAAAAGTAAAGAGAGAAAAGATGGAAAGGACATGAGAAGGCAGAGGGATGGTGGGGAGGGTGAGGAACATAGAAGAATGGAGGGATGATAGAGATGGGTATGCTGAAAATTAAAGATTAAGAATGGTTGGAAGAGGGGATCTGGGGAGGAAAGGAAAGCAAAGACAAAAGGGAAAACATACTTGCCATAGCCAGGGCAGCAGGGAGCTACCACGAGAAGGGTAGGGATAAGCCTCGCGAAGAGGGAAAATATCTCCCCTGACTTTCAAGCCAAAGATCCAGATCGGAGAGATCTAGATCTGGCAAGAAAGGGGGGGAGGAGGGGGAAAGCTGGAAGCTGGGTTTGCTAGAGAGAAGGAGTTTCTCTCACTAAAAAATGGATTTGTTGGATCCACATAGCTCATGATTATCAACACTTTGAAATGCCAAATCTTTAGTTTTGAATTTTTGATCAGACAAGTTTTAAAATAGCATGATTTGTTTGGTTAACCACAATGCTTGCATTTTCATTATTTTCAGGGATACTGGTGGATTGCAAGAAGTGACTTTCAAACTTCAGTTTGCAAAGTCCACCCTTTTTGTTGAGGTAAATTGACTTACTAGGACTACGTGATTTCATGGGTTTGTAGTTAGTTTAGATTCTTGCCATGAAAGAGCTTGAAAATAAGTTTAGTTTTCTTTTAAATTGAATTTAGTCATCTAAATTTAGTTGTATCAGTTATCTGGTAGACTGATGAGATTATAAGCCCTTAGGGATGTAACCAGGAATCCTTGGAGGATTGGGCTAATTTTAGCCATACAA
Organism: Rosa chinensis; assembly: GCF_002994745.2. Taxonomy (NCBI): domain Eukaryota; kingdom Viridiplantae; phylum Streptophyta; class Magnoliopsida; order Rosales; family Rosaceae; genus Rosa; species Rosa chinensis. Next base: position 64,576,417 of record NC_037088.1, on the reverse strand, counting down.
AAATTTTGCGAAGAACTCTTTTTTTTTTCTTTTTTTTCTTTTCTTTTTTCGAGGTTTTCCCTATGATATATATACACACATTTCGACAGAACAATTAACAATTGACAATAAAGGAGAATGCTAAACCCTAGCCTCTCGATCTCTGCATTCTGTCAATGGCGGCCAGCACCGGTCTCCTTCTTAAGCCACCTACTAACGCCAACCTGACGCGGTGACCACCAATTCTAGCCTTCAAATTTTCATCACTAGGTCTGCTTCGCGCTGGAGTGAATTAGTGAATACGGATGAGATTGATCGGTGGTCGAATCCGACACAACCTAAGGCTAGATGGGTGAGAGATTGGGATTTTGGAATCCGTCCGTGTAGGGCTCGACTCAAATCTGACCTCTTGGTTGGAGGAACGCAAATTGAATCAGAGAGGAATCACATCTTCTTTGATTCGATTCTGACGGTGATGGTGAGTTGCGGTGCTGATCAAAGTGGTCTGAAAGCCTTGGATGTCTGGCAGAAACCAACTTCCAGTCCCAAGGTAGAGTACCGAGCGTCGTCGCACTCCAACCTACAAGTGTGACAGCAACGATAGCAGCGCTGTTTGGACCGGTGCATGCTAGCAAGAGGAAGCCGGTGACGATAGACGATAAAGGTAGGAATTGGTGGAGCAACATATGGAGGGGTGCCTAAATCACTTTTAGAGCCCAAGTTGTGGTCCAAATCAGTTTGGGTGTCCAGAGAATCTAGGATGGGGGCCACTGGAGTTGCAAATAGAGTTGTGGTGCAACGCTGTCGGCTTGCCGGAGATGTGACATCGTCATGGTGCGGCGGCGGCAATGGCAAGTTTGACCTCATTGCAACGCGAAACCCTAATTGGGCTTGGACTATGATGGGCGTGCTGTCTAGTTGATTGACGGGTGCAACAAAAATTGGAATGTGGAGTTGGGCCCGCCGTCTAATATGCTTGGAGCCCAAGACAGGGATGATGCTTACGTGGTTTTGGACTTATTTTTGGACCAAGCGGAGGGTCTCTAGTCCTCTTGGGTTTTGGGGTTTGGGATCCGGGAGGAACGACTCAGCTAACCATGCTTATGTTTGACGTAAGTCTACAGATAAGTCAGTATTCTACATCCACATTGAATAGTTTCTTGATGCACCGCAATTGAGCGCATTGGCTTCAGAGGCTGTTTCTTTACTATTTTTCCTTGTTAGAATATTCTTGTTCTGATAGACTCCTGAATAAAGGAACGGAATTGTTCTAAGTGTATTGGCACCTATTAACCCTGATGGGAACTACTGGCCTAAGTATTTTACTATGAATACAATCATTATCTTCCATCAAAAAAAAAAAATTAACAATTGACAATCAAAATGGAAATCAGTAATGCAAATATGCAAAATTAAATGGCCTAAGCTTAGATATTCTATCATTAAATGGCCTAAGCAAAATGAAATCAGTAATGCAAATTAAATGGCCACAAAGCTTACGGACAAATAATTATCAAACATCATCAACAACCGACCTCACGGACAAACACCAAACATCATTGTAGATGGACAACCCATTCCCAATTATCAAACATCATCAGCAATGACAATCAATTATCAAATATCATCAACAACCCATAACCCATTCCCACTACAAATATCAGATTCTCAGATCAACCAAACCCATCAACAACCCATTCCCGGTTTCCCACTACAAATCTCAGATTCTCATATCCACCAAAAGTTCAAAACATGGGTAATCAGTTTACCTGGGATTCTTGGATTGAAGGAGCCGCAGACTTGTTGTGAAGGTGGCGCGATGGCGGAGGAGGTGGCTCAGGCGTGGCTGCGTGGAGTAGTGGAGATGGCTCGGCGAACTGCCAGGACTAGTGGCTAGAAGGCTAGAAGGCGCAAACAAAATCCTAACAGCGGGAGACGGGGAGAGTTTGAGAGTCGGGAGTGTCGACCTACAGCAGCAAAGCATTAGTATTTTATTATTATTATTATTTGTGCCATACCCCTACTTGGCAGATTTTGGCCCAAATTTTCCCTTGGGCTACCATCCAAGTAGCCTTAACCTTGGCTACGTTATAAGGTTGAGAAGAAGCAAGGAAAAGTTATGTGGAAGCTTCAAGTTACTTTGGTGATTGCATTTTTGCAAATTTTCAATACATTCAATTTCTTTTGTCTGTTGTTTATTTTCTGATGCCTACACGTTTTTTTTTTTTTTAACAAAAAAATTTCTTTATGATACTTTACCTATCCAGTGCAACTATGGAGCGATGGCTTCAAAATGTTAGACATGATTAAGGAAGAAAAAGCAAGAATAGAGTGTGAAAGTGAATCTAAGGAGGACATTTGGTCGAAGAAGCATGAAAAATTAGAAGGTAGGGATCGAGAAAACTAAACTGTACAGAAAGGAGCAAAGCCTCCACTTGTTGTTTCCCTATATTTTAGCTTAAATCAACTCAAGATGGTATTTAGGGTAGTTATGAGCTGACATATTGAAAAAAGGACTTGCGAGTGAGTAGTTATGAGCATATTAGTTATATGTGGTATTTAGGGTTTAGAGTTGACCTAGTAAATCGAGACCCAAATAACTCCGAAAATAGCTAAAATTTTGACCATAATCATATCTTCTCATCATGATGACATCCAACGGCTAATTTTAATAAAGTCTATTTCCTCCACACTATTCCTCATAGAAGGTATATTTTTCAATACAACTAATAAACGAGTTAAACCGCATTAGTAGGCATATAAGGATTTCGCGTGATCTAAACAATCGAAAATGAAAATAGATGAATTTGACATTACCCATCTATTTATAGCTTATTAATAGGTATTGTGTAAAAAAATTAACCCAATCCGCCATCATTTAGATGTCAAATAAAGCGGTCAACCACTTATACACTTATAACTCCCTAAGGGGAACTTAACCATGAGTAGATAAACTTTCTGAAATTTTTACATTAGTTGATATAGGTCATAGTCACGAGAGTATAAGAGCTGACATATTGAAAAAAGAAGTTGTGAGTGAGCGGTTATGAGCATATTAGTTCTATGTGGTATTTAGGGTTTAGAGTTGACCTAGTAGTTTGAGACCCAAATAACTTCGAAAATAGCTAAAATTTTCACCATAATTATATCTTCTCATCATGATGACATCCAACCGCCGATTTTGATAAAGTCTATTTCCTCCACATTGTTCCTCGTGCAAGTCACGTTTGTGGACCTAGAGAATCCGAGCATGCAAATCTCGAAGCATGGAAGACGTTCCCAAGAAACAGAGCCAAATGGGCATTATTTTCTGTACCAATTTTTGAATTTTATGGCTCAAAATCCAATTGCAGTGTGGCCTATTGCAGACCAAAAGATCTATCTGCCTAAGTGTCTATCAATGCAGACCAATTCTCATTTGGATTCTGGCTTCTTTGTGGTGAAGTTTCAACCTTGCAGGTTACGGAACATCATCTTGGACTTCTTATTTGCCATTGTATCTGAGAAATTTCCTATGAAAATGATATATTTGCCATTGTATCTGAGAAATTTCCTATGAAAATGATATATGCCTACATAAGCTACATCTAAAGGGGACCATGATAAATAATAAAGAAACAGAGCCAAATGGGCATTATTTTCTGTACCAATTTTTGAATTTTATGGCTCAAAATCCAAGCTCATCACTGTCAAGAGGTTATCGAAGCATATATTGCAGTGTGGCCTATTGCAGACCAAAATATCGGATTCAAATTTGCTCACCATTTTTATTTTGTGGTGATATCACCACTCAATTAAAACTCACCACATCATGTAGAATTAATTTAATACTTAAAATTTATTTGTTTAATAAAACATTATGATTAACTATAATTATGTTTTATAACACATGACAGTTTTATATTGAGTGGTGGTATCGCCACCAAAGTACTTGAATCCCAAAATATCTATCTGCCTAAGTGTCTATCAATGCAGACCAATTGTCATTTGGATTCCGGTTTCTTTGTGGTGAAGTTTCAACCTTGCAGGTTACGGAACATCATCTTGGACTTCTTATTTGCCATTGTATCTGAGAAATTTCCTGCGCAAATGATATATGTCTATAGTTTAATAATGTCTGTCACGTAATTAAGACTTGAACTATCTTCAATGACATCTAAATTATTTTATTTGTACCGTTTAATTATGTAGATTACTGCATTTGTATGGTAGATAGAACAATAGAGTGCTGATCACATGGTCAGCAACTGACCATGGATTTTCTGGTCACTGACCGTCCGATTGAGATCGGACGGTTGACAGCTCTCATCTTAAATCTCATTACTTAGCTGTCAACCGTCCGATCTCAATCGGACGGTCAGTGACCAGAAAATCCATGGTCAGTTGCTGACCATGTGATCAGGACTGTAGAACAATAACCAAAAACTTGAACATATTCCGTTCTTACACATAGCCTGGACATGTGAGTTTTGTAAATATGTATTTTTGTTTAGAGTTGTAAAGAAAAAAAAACATATTGTTGCAATTGAGCCATAGGGTTTGATAGAAATTAGAAATGGATAGATATGACTTTTCATCCTCAATATGATCATTTTTCATTAATTTGAAAAAATATGGTTAAATAGAATTTATGATGGTAGAGAGAAATTTTGTTTTCTTTTGGTTCCATCATCTACTGAAAGTCAGCATAACAAATTCACCAGATCCATAATAGTCTGCTGCACTAAAACACAACAGAAACTCCATAAGAGAGCATCTACTATATACCGGTTATAATGTACTCTGAACTTTCCATCATTAAATGTGAAGTATGTCATACACCGAAATATGATAGATGGTAATATTTTGACCTAAAACAGTAAATATATATATATTTTTTTTTGAAAATACAGTAAATAAAATTTATGATGATAGAGTTTGTAAACTGATGTGACAGTAGCATGATATTTTGGCAACCCCCAACAGGCGTTGAAATATATGACACTGACGTTGATTATTTATGACACTGATTGGTACAACCTAAGACCGAGCATCCCCCATCATTACTATATATTATCAGTATAGAGATCCTCAATAGCTTAATCTACCCCAAAAGAGATTAGAGCCTATAAATCATTTATAATCCAAAATCACCAACCTTCTTTTTCATCAAGTGCTTGCTTTTGATTTTTATAGCTGCAGAAGATAGGCTTGGATTAACAGCTTAAGCTCTTCACCATTATTTGAGGTGAGGATGTAATTGTTTGATATATATATATATATATATTTTTTTTTAAAAATTTTTTTTTTTTTTATCGAGATCTCAAGGTTTCTTAAAGGCTTCCTAGGCCGAGAGACTAACCCGTAACGGAGGATGTCAGAGCGCTTCCTCCTCCTAGCCCACTAAGAATATATTGGGATTTAACTCCAATAAGCGTCGGCGGGATTCGAACCCGGTGTTGGGGTTCCACACCTGGAGGATTTTACCAACTAAACCACCTGTGACCGTTTTTTTTCTAAAGTTGAATGAAATTGAATCATGGGGTTCTCTTTTTTCCTATTGAGTTCTTTTTAATGCTACAATAATATTTCAAATATGGGTTTTCTCAGATGATGTCATACATTGATTTTTTTTTGGAAGAGATAATCTCATTGATTGGCGCTTTTTTTTTTCTTTCCATATTTTCTAGTTATCTTATTTTAAAGAGTGATTTTAGTTGGACCTCCAACTTTTTTCAATTATTGATAGGGATAATGACCATTTACACAATTTTGGAGTTAATTAACCCCACTTACCCAAACACTCTAAGAGATTGCCCACTTACACAATATTTTATATATTTTTTGCCCACTTACCCAATTAAGTATTTTTTTTTATTACTTTTTATTTATTTTTAGGATAATTTTGCCCTCACCTTCTTTGTCAAGTCATATGAAAAGACAAATAAGGACAAAGAAAGAAAACTGAAAGAAAATAAAAATGCTCTTCTTAAATTAACATTCACTTAAATTGATTTTTTATTTTTTATTTTCCCGGAATTTCCTTATATTGACATATAGTTTTAAAATTTACCTAAAATAATTAAGTAAAAATAATAATTTCTATACATGGCCCATCATTTAATACAAAAATTCAAAACAATCTGATTTGGAATTTCCTTAAACTAAATTCATTGAGTATTATGATATAGTTATTACTCGATCTTCCAACCCAAAACCCTTGAAATTCATTCTTTTAGCAAATTCAAAAGGATTCCAGCAACATATCAAGATCGAGAACCTCATATTAATTTTGGTGGAGGAGAGACCTACTGATAAGAGAGAATAATCATGTGATTTTGACGCATTCTTCTTCTCATGTTGAATATAGAGATAAAAAGTAGAGTAACATATTGTTGTGTCTTATGTTCAAGGGTGTTTTGGTAAAAATAAAGAGGTCTACTTAGCCTTTTAAGTATTCTAAAAAGTAAATTAGAAGTTTTAGAGATCAAACTAGAACCACCCTATTTTAAATTTTATTCTAAATCATCATTCTGCTTCTCTTCTTCATTTTCGATCACTTTCGTCTCTCTCTGGCTTCACTACAGTTGAAAATCTCAGTCAGCTCAACCCCATTCAATTCCAATTCATTCTAGATTTCCGACCTCAAATTTAACTTTACCGGATTCAATTCCTCCATAAAGCAAGAGTCTTTGGCCCCCTTTATGAAATTAGAGATTAGCTCATCTCAGATGGACGCCTCCTACGGGTGCTACACATGCAGCAGAACGATTCGGGCTAAGACTCGATCTTTTGCTCCGACTGCACCGCCGGATTCGTCGATGCTACGATGGAGCATGACGTCAAATATTATGAGACAACCTTGACTAGCTGATATAGAACAAGTTGTGTTATATACTGTTTGATCAAATTTCCAATGAAATGACGTGTTGCTGTTTCACGTTCATGAATCATGACAAGACCTTGTATATAAAATTATATTCAATACAATCTTATCGTGTAATTGGTTTTCCTGTTTAGGGCCTTAATTTTGAGCTTCTTATGTTGTAAACACGGCAATGGCTTCTTCTGTCAAAGTGGTTCTAGGCTCAATTGCCTTTGCAACATTCTGGATATTGGCGGTGTTTCCGGCTGTCCCTTTTCTGCCAATTGGGAGGACTGCAGGGTCTCTTTTTGGGGCAATGCTGATGGTTGTGTTCCGAGTCCTAACTCCGGATCAAGCCTACGCTGCAATTGATCTCCCAATCATTGGACTTTTGTTTGGGACAATGGTTGTGAGTATCTATCTTGAAAGAGCAGATATGTTCAAGTATTTGGGCAAGTTACTCTTGTGGAAAAGCCAAGGAGCAAAGGACTTGATATGTAGAGTCTGTTTGATTTCTGCCATTTCAAGTGCTTTTTTAACCAATGACACCGCTTGCGTGGTTTTGACCGAGTTTGTACTAAAAGTTGCAAGACAACACAACTTACCGCCTCGTCCGTTCCTGCTTGCACTTGCCACGAGTGCAAATATTGGGTCTGCAGCAACCCCAATCGGCAATCCTCAGAACCTGGTTATAGCTGTTTGGAGTAACATTCCTTTTGGAAAGTTTGTTTTAGGAATTTTCCCTGCAATGCTTGTAGGAGTTTGTGTGAATGCTTTGCTTCTTTTGTGTATGTTCTGGAAGTTGTTGTTTATCCAGAAGGATGTGGAGGACGCAACTGGAGAGGTTGTCGGGGAGGAGGATGTGATTTCTCATCGGTTTTCACCAGCCTTCAACCCAGAGGAAACCAAGAGTCATCCGTTTTCACCAGCCTTCAACCCAGAGGAAACCAAGAGTCTGCTAGGTTCTCCATTTGTTGAGAACCGTAGGAACCGTGTGCCTTCAGCTGAGAACGAGATCAAGAGGGTTTCAAGTGCTGGTACTTTTGAGTCTGCAAGAAATTCAAGTGCGTCAAACACTGAGGAGACAAATGATGTGGCTTCCCAGAAAAAGGAGGAACCAGTTGCTCTGAAAATGACTAGATCAAAGGAAAAACTTGGAGATAATTGTACTACTACAGAGTCTTTGGAAGGAAAGGAAAATTTGACCACAAAATGGAGAAGGATGTTGTGGAAATCTGGCGTTTATTTTGTTACCATAGGAATGTTGGTTGCGTTTCTTATGGACCTGAGCATGTCATGGTGCGCGATTACTGCTGCACTTGCTCTAGTTGTTCTTGATTTCAAGGATGCTCGGCCATGCCTAGAAAAGGTACATTTGAGAAAATTGGTAATTTTACAGCATCAAGTATAACCGTTGATTTGTTTTTAAACAATAACTCTCATATATGATTGAGTTGGTTCATTTCTCTTATTTGACCAGGTATCATATTCACTTTTAATTTTCTTCTGTGGTATGTTTATAACTGTGGATGGCTTCAACAAAACTGAAATTCCAAGCACTCTTTGGCACTTCATGAAGCCCCATGCGAAAATTGATCATGTTGGCGGAATAGCAGTTCTTGCTGTTACCATACTTGTACTATCAAACGTGGCTTCAAACGTGCCAACTGGTAATGCTGATGTTCTCCCCCATCTATACATTTCTTTATTACCAGTTTTATGATAATGTTGGTTTGTTTGATGAAGAAACATTTCAGAATCAAGAATTGTTGCTTCATACAACTCCTCTTAACCGTCTAATAACTCTTGTTGGTTATTATCGACATGCATATGTTTATGTTATCTAATGCTTGATCTCTGTGTGACTGGCCTTCTGCTGGAAGCCCTTTATAAGGGACTGAATGTTGTAGTTGCTAGAAGATAATCTTCTTTAATGAGGCAAGTGCTCTCAGTTAACTGATGAAGAATGAAGCATCATGTTTCATCAATTTATAACATCAGAATCACAAATACTCTCATAACACAATTTGAGACCTCAAAGTTAGATGTGAACCATGGTACTCATGAGCCTAGTATAGCAGTACTCTTGGGAGATTGGTCATTTTTCATTTCCACGCCTGTAGAACTTAGGTCTTTATTAGTGCGGTCAAGTCCTAGTGTCCTCAAACTTGCTCGTTGATCAAACTTTGAACATGTTCTTTTTGTGTAGTTCTCTTGCTTGGAGGACGAGTGGCAGCATCCGCAGCTTTAATATCAGCAGCGGATGAGAAGAAGGCATGGCTGCTTCTAGCTTGGGTGAGCACCGTGGCCGGGAACCTCTCGCTAATGGGATCAGCAGCCAACTTGATAGTATGTGAACAGGCTCGCCAACCTCCACTCCTTGCATACAATTTGTCATTCTGGAGCCATCTCAAATTTGGGGTGCCGTCCACTATTATAGTCACTGCTATTGGTTTGACACTGATAAGATGACATTGGTGGTAATACAAGAATTATTTTGTGAATTTTATACACAAAGAAGAAGATCAATATTAGTTACACACTTACACCTGAAAGTGATGTGTTTCTTTGAATGATGTGTATAGTTTATATATATATATATATATATATATTTTTTTTTTTATGTTTATAATGTTTGTTTGAGGGGAATAAATATCCATATATATATTCACGACTACACTGAGTAATTGCCAGGATATGGCATACACCAGAGCAAAAGCTCCAGAAGCATGACCTTACTTTTGCCTATTTTGCGTAACCGGGAACAGATTCCTAGCAAATAACTTCTATTCTAACAATACATGCTCTTATATCGTGTTTTGATTCAAAGAAAGAAGTCAAAATTATGTATATGGAATTCTTAAGGCATGGAAATGATTTGGGCCTTTTGGAATAATGGATCCGGGCCTTCAACCCAAGGCCCAAGCTTAAGGTCATCATCATTTGGAAACAAACAAGCTGCTAGCTTCACAACATGAATTGTTACACTTTCACAATCACAATTCAAAGACACAAAGACAGCCAATGTCATTTCAGCTTGTCAATTTAGCAACCAATGGGGCAATGGGCCCTTGCTCAGATTGAAGTTGAACTAGATCAACCTAAGTAAAGCATCCATGCCCAATGCCCGCAATTTTCAAGATCCATTGCATTTTATGATGAATGGTAAATTGGTAATCCTTTTCTTTCTTTTCTTCCTTCAATTAGCATGATATTTATAAAAAGGATTTTTTTTTTTTGAGAAGGATATTGGAATAAACAAAAGTGTAATAGATCTTTAGATCCGGTTTAAAGAGGATAATGAGGTCCTGAAAAATTGTTGCACTGTTCAACAAATATTGTTCAAACTCTCCTTACATTTCAATCAAAGTTCGCATATTCACAATCTTCTCCTAATTGAATCTAAATGAATTTAATTAATTAGTTATAAAATAGAAGCTTATATTTGGAGTCTTCTTCAACTATCATAATTATTGTTTGTTTCTTAAACAATCCAAACACTTATCCTTCTCATCAAAGAAGTAGTTCGACCTACCAATTCATATCTTGTTTCAATTTGATTTCATCAATTAAGAGATGTAAATCATTTTTTGGGGACAAAAGACATGCAAATCTTTGATTGCAACAAAACAAAGTTATGCAAAAACTTAACTTCTTTATATTTTGTGCAATTATGCCATACACAAACACCGTGTCTTTGATGAGTACATATGCAAATGTACTTTTTAGTTAAAAGTTGGGTATCCAATCAAGTTGTCTCTTAGAACATACAGAACACATGTAATCAATTTTGTTTGGAGGAGGCACATATAATCAAGTTGTCCCTAGACGAATTTTACTTTTAGCACATTGATGAAACTATTTTCTTTCTTTTAAAACAAGCTAGGTTGCCATCTACATCACTTCTATTGTTATGTATTGTTTTTTAAATCTAATTATTGCATATAGGAAATGATGACTTTGAGTTTGAGTATACTAATTACAAATGCCATCTAGTGGACACTAAATATCATCATCATATATAAGGTGTGATATAATGATAGCTCAAAAAAAAAGAATCTATTAATGTTCAATGAATATGAAACCTTAAAATAGAAAATAAATTATATGCAAAATGCATTCTCATGCTAAGATTTATTTCTATTGTAAACTTGCAGTTTTAGCGCAAGATAGCTCAAAAAAGAAATCTATCAATATTCAATGAATATGAAAATAGAAAATAAATTATATGCAAAATGCATTCTTGGGCTAAGATTTATTTCTAATTGTAAACTTGTAGTTTTTAATGCAATATACAATCGTTGGTTTGACACGTACATCACATAAGTATCCTGTTTGATTAAAGAGTGCAACTAAAGTATCTCTACTGTCATTAATGGTTATGGCTTAAGGGCAGCCGTTTGGCCCTACCTCAAAAAAAAAGTATCTCTACTGTTTAGAATATGAATGTCCCACCCGTTGCATTTCTTCATCAATTAGTAAGGTTCGCCTATTGATCTTCGTATGCGAAATTGATTCACAATTTTGCTTTCTTTGGTCAAATTATAAAATAGATAAACGAACATAAAATTGTGCCTAAGTTTTTTATCATCCTTTGTCCTATAATGCACAAAAGATGACGGTTTAGTTATCCAAATTGGGCAAACAAATCAAGTCTGTTAGATACAATTAAATGAAAACGACAATACCAAAACAACAAAATTGTTTTTTGATTTGACGGGAATGATACCCGCGAAGAGGATTACCGAATTATGAAATGAACAATTCAAATCACTAAATTACACCCGGGAAACAAGAGGGTTCTCAAATTTCAAATCCGATAAAGTTTGTTCATAAACCTCTATTGGTGAAGTATTGTAACCTGTCAGTGTAACTGTTATTATAATACTACAATACTAAAATGGTAACGACAATACTAAAACGACAAAATGTTTTTTGATTTGGTGGGAATGATATTCGCGAAAAGGATTACCGAATTACAAAACGAACAATTTAAATCACTAAATTACACTTGATAAACAAGAGGTCACAAATTTCAAATCCGAGAGATTTTGTTCATAGACCTCGCTTGGTAAAATACTATAACCTGCCACTTTAACTGTAATTATAATACTACAATATTAAAATAGTAACGATAACACTAAAACGACAAAATTATTTTTTGATTTGGCGGGAATTATATCCACAAAAAGAATTACCAAATTATAATATGAACAATTTAAATCGCTACATTACATTTTTTTGAAATAATCACTACATTACATTCTCGTTCTCAAATTTCAAATCCGAGAGAGAGTTTGTTCATCAACCTCCCTCAGTACTTAGTGGAGTATTATAACCTGACAGTGTAACTATAATTACAATACACTTCAGTACTTCATCAATCATTTCCCATAAAAAAATAGGAAAAAATATATATAAATAAATAAAAAATAAAATAAAATAAAAAATTGAGCTTCACTAACTTATTAATGTCTTTAAACTCAGACGCATACTTTCTCTCTCTCTAAAAGCGATTCTCTTCAGTCTTCCAATGCAAGAGAAGAGAATACCTCAAATTCCTCCAAATCCAAATCCCCAATCTTTCTGATTTCTGTTTTTTTTCTGAGCTAGCTCAACTTTTCAGAAGCTCAACAAATTCTCCGTACCCCTGTGATTTGTATTCAAGCTAACCCAGTTGGTTTTAGTAGCTCGGATTTTCTTGCAGCTTCTGAGAATTAGAGTAAGTTTCATTTCGTTTATTATGTAATTTTTTTAGTAAAGTAATGATTTTTATTTTGAGTTGGTTAGTGGGTGATTGTGTTTATGAATTTTAGCTGCAAGTAGATCTGTGTTGTGAGCTTGTGCTTTTGAGCAATTTGGGATCGAAAGTTTGGTGTTATTGAAATTGGGGGAGGAAATTGAGAGTTAAAGTTTGGAACTTTATTGGTTTTTGAATTGTGGGTAGTGAAAATTTGAGCCAATGGGTCTGTTATGGTTTCTGTATTGGAGTTTTAATGGACCCAATTGAATGAATTGTTGAAGGGTAGGTTGGAAATTGTGGGTTTTGTTTTTCTTTTGGTGTGTTTTGTTTGGAACCAAGACAAAGATTGAGTCTTTTGGATCGGGTAGAGGTGAGTGTGGAGTGATTTAGTCTATATGATATAATTTTGTTGAGTTCAGTGAGTCAATGTTATGTGAAGCCGGGTTAGTATGTATGGTAGAGTGTGTGAAATAGTTGGTCTCTTTGATTAGCAAAAATTTTCGTACTAGGATTTAGGTCTTAGTGTCGCTAAGTTAGTTTACAGTTCGTTTTGATAGAGATATTGAAGTACAGCCTTTATTTTGCAGGTTTTCGTTATGTGCTGAGTTAATTGGAGCTCGTTGGAAGTTATGGCTTCCCTAGTTCCTGTGTGATGAAAGTCGTTTTTGGTATGCATAATTGAATGTTCTGATGGTGTCTAGTGTTTAATAAGTCAAGGAGAACTTTTGTCATGTGATGGTGTTTCACAATATGTGGTAATGCTGGTAAATGGATTAGCTTCATAGTAGTCGCCCGTTAGTTCTATAAGCTTTTTATGAGAAATATGCCTTCATGGTGGGGGAAGTCGTCATCCAAAGAAGCAAAGAAGAAGTCAGGGAGCAAGGAAAGTTTCATCGATTCATTACATCGGAAATTTAAGTTTTCATCTGAAAGTAGAGTGAATGGTAGATCTGGAGGGTCTCGAAGACCATGTAGTGATGCCATTTCGGAAAAGGGGTCTCGATCTCCTCTAGAATCAAGATCTCCTTCACCCTCCAAACAAGTTGCAAGAACTCAAAGTTTTGCTGAAAGGAGTATTTCTCAACCACTTCCACTTCCTGGTCAACATCCTGCTCATGTCGGACGTACAGATTCTGGTTTTAGTATATCACCAAAACCAAGATCAGATAAATGCTCCAAGCCATTATTGTTTCTACCTCTCCCGAGACCTCGGTGCATTGGTGGGAGGTCAAATCGTGCTGACTTTGATGATGGAGATATGAATACTGGTTCAGTTTCTAGTGATACCTCTGTTGATAGTGAAGATCCAGCTGACTCAGGTCTCCGCAGCCCTCAGGCAATTGACTATGAAAGTGGGACTAGAACTGCAGCTGGCAGTCCTTCCAGGTTTGCTTTTATTTATGTCAGATGCCATTATGCTACTACTGTACATCTCATGTATATGGATGACTGTGGTGTTTGTTTGGACTTATTTTAGCTTGCTCCTAACAAAATTACTATTATTTTGCTGAAGTGTGATGCTCAAGGATCAGTCCTTCACTGTGGCCCCAGTAATCTCAAGAGAGGCAAAAAAACCAGCCAACATTTCATTCATTAATCAAATTTCCCCTTCATCGCCTAAACGGAGACCTTTGAGCAGTCATGTGCCAAATCTCCAGGTACCTTATCAAGGAGCTTTCTGGAGTGCTCCTGACAGCTCCATGTCAAGTCCTTCTAGAAGTCCAATTAGAGCATTTGGAACTGAGCAAGCCGTGAACTCTGCTTTCTGGGCTCCAAAAACTTATACTGATGTCACCATAGCAGGATCTGGCCACGGCTCCAGTCCAGGTTCTGGTCACAATTCTGGGCACAATTCAATGGGAGGGGATATGTCGGGACAGTTGTTTTGGCAGCAAAGCAAGGGTAGCCCCGAGTATTCTCCAGTACCTAGTCCCAGATTGACAAGCCCTGGCCCAGGCTCAAGAATTCATAGTGGTGCTGTTACACCTATTCATCCCAGAGCAGGTGGGGCTCTCAATGATTCGCAGACAAGCTGGCCTGATGATGGGAAACAACAAAGTCACCGTTTGCCTCTTCCTCCAGTAACAATTTCAAATGCATCACCCTTTTCTCATTCAAATTCAGCAGCAACATCTCCTTCTGTGCCACGAAGTCCTGGAAGGGCAGAAAATCCAGCGAGCCCTGGTTCTCGGTGGAAAAAGGGGAAGCTGCTGGGTAGAGGCACATTTGGACATGTTTATGTCGGTTTTAATAGGTATATTCATATGTATTTGCTCTCTCTCTCTCTCTCTCTCTCTCCCAAGTAACTATATTTCGTAGCAGTTAGTTGTCTTAAGGACATAACTGGAAATGGTGCCTTCAAAGTTCAAACATTGCTAGGAGCAGCAGAACTTAGGGAGCTAATTAAAAAAATCTCTTGATAGTAGATTGTATGGCTACATTCCAATTATACCTGCTTGATGAATTTGGAGACTGCCAATTGTAGGGGAAAAAAAATAAAAAAATAAAATTTCTCTCATATATTCTTATAAATAAACTTTGGACTTGTTTAGTGAAAGTGGCGAAATGTGTGCAATGAAGGAGGTCACATTATTTTCTGATGATGCAAAGTCTAAGGAAAGTGCAAAGCAATTAACGCAGGTATTATCCTGTTCTTTATGGTTTCACATTGATTCCTTGATAAAATGGTTACTGTTGTTTTCATCTTTTCTCTGACTTTTGTGTTTTGATGTTTTGCTAGGAAATTACTTTGTTGAGCCGTTTACGGCATCCAAACATTGTGCAGTATTATGGGTCTGAATCAGTAAGTCTTTACGTCCACTATGTATTATTAATACTGTGCTTTTTATTTATTGTTCATTTTACTTTTATATTTGTCTTGTTTGTGGTATTGTATTTTCGGTATGTCATACTGTCAATTAAAGAAACAAGAGTGACTTTGAAGAAGTTGATGCCTATATTTAGTAGTTGTTAGTTTATAGTTCAGTACAGAAGTTGAGCATGATACTGATACTCTGCAAAAAAGATTATTGAAGATTTAAGTAAAAGTTTTTTTTGGATAGAAGATTCAAGTAAAAGTTCTGATGTACTTTATGTAATATTGGTTATCCTATGACAGGTTGGTGACAAGCTTTATATATATTTGGAGTATGTATCTGGTGGTTCTATATATAAACTTCTCCAAGACTATGGGCAATTTGGCGAACTTGCAATTCGTAGTTATACTCAACAAATCTTGTCGGGGCTTGCATATTTGCATGCTAAAAATACCGTCCACAGGTGAATGTCATTACCCATTCTTGTTATAGTATTTAAAACATGACTTCAACAGTTGCTATAGATCAGATATACTGATATCCTGTAATTTACTTAATGTCAAGCATCTTCCTTGTTTGTATAACTGTATTTTGTATACAGGGATATAAAAGGAGCAAACATACTAGTAGACCCAAATGGCCGTGTCAAGTTGGCGGACTTTGGGATGGCAAAGCATGTAAGCATATGTAGAAGATTTGTATCAAGTGCTATTATATTAACTAAATTAAGTATGTCGTATTAGGAGAAATAGGTTACTTGTTTGATGGTGGACACTGGTTTGTATTATCACCTTCATATTCCTTAGAGAGCATATTTTACCTTGCTGAGAAATATTTTGTGAGTGCATGCAATTTGTACTTTTTTTATTCTTTACAAAAGTCACCATGCTTGACCTTAATTACGTGATGGTATATCAATCTTTGTTTTACAATCTCATCTTGTGTGCTTTGCAGATTACCGGGCAGTCATGTCCTTTATCATTTAAGGGAAGTCCTTACTGGATGGCACCTGAGGTTAGATTGATTCAAATTTTTATCCTTATTTTCTTCACAGCATGCTGCTTGATGGATTACTTAATCTTCAATTCTGTTGCTTCCCAGGTTATAAAGAACTCAAGTGGAGCCAACCTTGCTGTGGATATATGGAGTCTTGGGTGCACGGTTTTGGAAATGGCTACAACAAAACCACCTTGGAGTCAGTATGAAGGGGTAAGAATTTTAGACATAAAAATGAATGCTTTTATTGTATTATTTAATTTTGGTTACGGGGTCTGTTATTTGAATTTGATATTAGTCATTGTAGCCAATATAAGCATTCTCTCTTCAGTCTCGTGTACTTAAGCTCACTAAGAATAAGTTGCGTAATTTTGAAGTGTGCTTATAATTGGGTTTTCTTCTCCTTGTGTAATATTTTTCTTTTGTGGAGCACAGGTTGCTGCCATGTTTAAGATTGGGAATAGCAAGGAACTGCCAGCAATTCCAGATCACCTCTTGGATGATGGAAAGGATTTCATAAGGCAATGCTTACAGCGAAATCCACTTCATCGTCCTACAGCTGCTCAGCTCTTGGAGCATCCGTTTGTGAAATATGCAGCACCTTTGGCAAGACCTATATTGGGCCCTGAGCCTTCTGATTCACCTGCTGGGGTTGCAAATGGAGTGAAGGCTCTGGTGTGTATTCCATTTTTACGACAAACGAGAAATTATTATCTTTTAAGGGTTGAGGCCACTAATTATGTTGACCAACAGGTTCACATATTTACTGTGGGGATGACTCTAATTAGGGTGTTTATCTATAGACTGATTCTCTATTGCACCTCTTATATTGATCTGTGTTTTATTAATAATTATCAGGGCATTGGGCAATCAAGAAATTTCTCCAATTTGGATTCAGATAGGCTTGCAATTCACTCATCTAGAGTTTCAAAAACTCATCACCATACCAGGTTCCTCTCTCTCTCTCTCTCTGTATATTTATACCTACATATCTAATGATGACAACAACTTTAATAATAAGGTTTTGGTTTGATCTTCTTTGCCTCAATTTCAGTGATCTCCATATTCCAAGGAACATATCATGCCCTGTATCACCCATCGGAAGCCCTCTATTGCACTCCAGGTCACCACCACACTTAAATGGAAGAATGTCACCGTCTCCTATATCTAGCCCGCGGACCACTTCGGGCTCATCCACGCCTCTCACTGGTGGCAGCGGTGCCATTCCATTTATTCACCTAAAACAGTCCATAAATTTGCAAGAGGGTTTCGGAGGCATTTCAAATCCCTCAAATGGTCTCTATGGTAATGGCCCCTCCTATCATGATTCATCTCCTGACATGTTTCGAGGGAAGCAACCAGGGTCTCCCATCTTCTCAGAATTAATGCCCTCTGAAAATGATGTTCTTGCAAAACAGTTTGTAAGGCCCGCGCATACAGAGCAGTACAATGGACAGTCAGTTTTGGCTGATCGTGTGTCTCGCCAACTCCTCAAGGATCATGTTAAGATGAACAGACTGGATTTAAGTCCAAAGTCTCCTTTGACTGGCCGGACAAATGGTGTCTGACTTATTTTCATGGACCCACCAATCAGATCAAGCTGTCAAGCTATCAGATCGGTTTTTCAATATACCGGATCAATTACCCATCCCCTTGGACTGCGGAGGAAGTATATTTGCAAAATAAGGATCCAAAGCAGAACAAATGTGGAATAAGTTTAAAGCTCTGGAAAGTTGAAGTGAGTGGAAGCAGATAACTCTGTTTGGATTGCTTAATTTTCAAGCTTAGAGCACTTGCTAAGCCATGGGACAAGAACTGATTCTGA